>NW_023270389.1:24698555-24816758 GCF_011800145.1 Mirounga leonina
CTCGGGCCCGGGCAGCGGCGGGGGCGCGGCGGCGGCGGGCGGGCACGGCGTCGGGGCCCGCGCCCTCCTGGGGCGGGCAGGGCGCCGGCCTCCCCCCGCTTCCCGAGCCCACGCTCACCCTCCCCGGCTGCAGGAGACCGACCGGCTGCCGCGCTCGGCTCCCACCCCCTCTCCAGCTGCCCGTCCCACCGGCGTCCTAGCACGGCCCCCCGGGGGCGGCGGGGCCTGAGCCCCCTCGCAGAGCTGGGCGAACTGAGCCCGAGACGCCCTGGATGCTCGCACAGGCTGGAGGGCGGATCTTCCAGCGCTTCGCGTAGCTCGGGGCGCTCCGGTTTCCCCCCAGATCCAACCTGGCCTAGGGCTTTAGGTGGAGGAATCCCCGAGCACAGCCCCCTGCCCTTAGGGGCTTCACAGATGGACTTCGAGGGTCTGACAGCGCCCCCTTCTTCCCCCGGAATAGAAGACGAAATCACCTACATACATTTTTTTTTCCTTGGGAGAGTATTCATGGCTTTCGTTAGAACCTCAAGAGGGTAAGCACTTTAGACAGAGAACCTTAGAAACCTCCCATCTTCACGCTAAGCTCCGCCTGAAAGCTGGTCTTCACCTGCCGCATCTCATCTGAGCGCTGGACAGGTGTAGGAAGGAGGAAGATGTAGACTCCATCTCTCTCCTTCTTCCTGGTGGGGAGGGGGGAGGGGGAGGCGGGATGGAAAGGGCAGCGATCTGGAGGAATCCCAGAAGGAATGCCGAAATAGTTCTCTAGGGGGGTAAAAAAGAGTTCTGAGGAAAATTCCTTTTTTTTTTCCCCCCTGGAAAAACCCGGGTGGGGTTGCGGGGTGAGAGGTTTAGTCTCCAGACTGGTAGTTCTTGGAGGAGCCTGCGGTTGGCACAGCCTGTCCCTCCGCCCAGGTGACCATGGACCTGGTGAGTCCTGTGTGACCCAGCCTCTGAGGGAGCCAGGGCTCCTGCATTGGTCCCTGGAGGCTGAGCAGTAAGTTCCAGCGTGTCACCTCTGCTCAGGTGTTCTAGCAGGGGCAGAAGCCATGACATCATGGCCACTGGCCCTCTAGGGGACCAGAGCTGAAGGGGCTGAGGAGGTAGGAGGGTGGGTGCTCTCATGACAACTCGGCATGAGGACAGGTAACCAACTTCTCTTGCAGGTACTGGATGCATCTGCTCCATTCCCCCTAGACTCTGGGCACCTGGGAGTGGAGTCCCATGGGGTCTCTCTGGCTCAGTGGGTTGGGGGGTAATAACAATTACTTATTCAATGGTGCTAATGGTGAGTCTGCAGAGTACTTGTGATTCAGTAACAAGTTATCTTCTGGAAAACAAAAACAAAAACAAATCATAACGACAAGCGTTTGATTGGATCCTCTCTGCCAATCTTACAGACTTCTAGAACCATAGAAGCTGAAAGTTGGAAAGAACAATCTCCAACTCGAGTACCCTATTCCTGCCCCATAATTGCTGATAAATGCTTGTCAGTCCTGTTCTTGACTGATACCTCTTACTGTTGGGGACCTTACCTATCATTTCCTGTGGGTTTGCTTCCAATGTGAGTCAGCTCCAGTTGTAAGGAAGGGTTTCGAGCTCAACTGAAATGCCCCTCCCTGTGGCTCCCCACAGCCACCCGCAGGACAAGGCTGATTGCTCTGGGCATGTTAGTCCTTCAAGTACATGACCTTGCCCCAGCACTTGGCTTCTTCAGCCCAAACGCCTGAAATTCTTTCATGATTTCCTTAGATGGTACTCCCTAGATAGATCACCCTACTGGTTCAGCTCCTCCAGCCACAGTGGCAGGGACCCTCGTACAGTGAGGCATCCCACAGTGTCTGGGGTGCTAGAAGCATTCTGTAGCTTGATCTGGGTGCTGGTTACACAGCTATGAGCATATGTAGAAATTCATTTACGTACAAACATATGTACGCTTAGGATTTGTGTCTTATAAGCAAGTCATGGTTTGATAAATGAGTGGAAAGTAAAAATAAGTAGACAAAAACAAAGTGAGACCCTCTACTGTGAACACAATACCCAGCCTCCTTAGAGTCAAAGCCTTCCTTCCTTTCTTGCCTGCTCTCTGGCGTGCAGGGCCCTTGTGCTGGGTCGAGCAGGCAGGGAAATAAGTGCAGCAATGAGGTTCTTTCTGTCATGGGGATGCTTTCAGAGCCTGTAGCGGGGAGCATCTCGTTTTGCCTGAGAAGGCTTCTTTACTGGACTGGGTGTGGAAGGATGAGTATGGGAAAATGTTTCGTTTATTCTCTCTTATTCTTCTTTGTCTCCTCTATTTTCCAGTATCATCACCTTCAGGAAACTTTTCTGGAAAAATCCTATCCGACCCCCAAATACCAGCAAACCCCTGATCCACTCCTTACCCCCTACAATCCTCAGTGTCAGCTGTTATATCCAGGGACGGCCAGCTTCCTCTTCCTGCCACCCTGCCTCCCCTGCAGTCTGGTTAAATGGTGAGTTCTTAAGGGCTGGGACTATATTTACCATATTATATTATATTTACCAACTCTCCCCACCCCCATCCAGGTGCCTCACAGAATATCTTGCAGATAGCGAGTCCTGGATAAATAGCTGGGCAATGAATTATTTGCACATTGCCTTTATAATTATTTTTGGTTTTTCTTTTATATATCTTACCTCCCAATGATAACAAGTTCCCCGAGGAAATAGAGGCTGTCCTCTATTTCTTCTGTGTCGAGTATCCAAATGTCTAGCCCTCGCTGGGCACCCTGTGGTCATTCTTCAGTTTTAATGACAAAACCTTGGATGGTCCTTTAGCCACTCTCAGATTTCCTTCTGTGTACATTGGTAGGAAATTATCCCTGTCCCTCACTAGCTCTGGAAAGCAGTGGGGAGACCCGCAAATAAGGAAAGACGGACTAGATTGGCAGGGAAGATCTATGGGAGTGAAGAAGGGTCCTCAGGCTCTTGCTGACTGAAATCTGTTTATTTGCCTCAAGGGTCGCCTCCTCTGGGAAGCTTCCCCTGACCTTGTTAGGGTCCCTCCTTGGGGCCCCATCCGAAATCATTGCTAATCATCTGTGTACTGCCTCTCCTCCAAGGAAGGGCCATGGGCTTGGTTCTTCACTGAGTGCCAGGACTGGCTCCTTGCTGAGGGCTGTTTGCACCCTACTGACTCCTGCTTACACCTGGAAGTGAGAGAAATCCATAAATGGCCCATCTTGGACCATCGATGGGTGGCCTACATCCTGGAAATACTTGAGGAGCAACCAAACCAGATCTAACAGCGAGTGAAGTAAGAGCCAAGTAACCTTGCCACCATCCTTTTACATATGCATCCGAGCTGCCCAAACTCCTTAGTGCACAGAATCATGGGTACACTTTCTCTTCATTCCTATTTTTTTTTTAAAGATTTTATTTATTTATTTGAGAGAGAGAGAATGAGAGAGAGCACATGAGAGGGAGGAGGGTCAGAGGGAGAAGCAGACTCCCCGCTGAGCAGGGAGCCCGATGCGGGACTCGATCCAGGGACTCCAGGATCATGACCTGAGCCGAAGGCAGTCGCTTAACCAACTGAGCCACCCAGGCGCCCCTCTTCATTCCTATTTCTGTTAGAATTGAAAACCTTCGATATTAAAACATGGACAAAAAAAAAATTTGGATGATCACAGCCTAGAGGGGGTCACCTGGACTTGGGCCTGATTTCATGTTTGGCAGAATCCTCTCAGTGACCGTGGGCCTGCTTTGGGTCCCCAGGACCCTCTGGTCTCTGCTTCTCAGACTTTGAGGAAGCCAGGCAGGAACAGTAGAAGAAGTCTCCAGTTCAAGGTCATGAAGCACATCTGCAGTTCCTCTGGCCATTCTGGGGAATGAGGCCGCCGCTCCCCTACCTCTGGGTTTTATCTTCACAGCCCCCACATCATCGCCTTCCTAGCCAGAGTGTGCAGAGTGGACTGGCAGGCTCGGTCTGAGGTCAGCATGGGGTGAGTGGCAGACAGCTTGGTGCCAAGGACTGTACCCACATGACCCGGCCACCCTACCCCACATGAATGCCAACGGCGGAGATGGGTATGTGTACAAAAAGTCTCCTTTGCCAACTATCTGGATGAACCGAGTTATCAGCCTGCGTGGGTGGGGGGTGGTTACTGCAGGTGCCAAGAGGGACGGGAGAGACAGGAGCAGGTGAGATGGCCCAGAAGCATCTTAAGAGTGAGGCCAGTGGCCACATGCATCCTGGAGAGAATACTGCATAATACCTGGCACTTAGCTGGTGCTGAATATGTGTTAGAGCTTAACAGTGCTAATTGAAGCTAGTCTAACTGAGAGGGTTGGAAGGACCCTCTGAAATTATCCTTTCCCTCAGAAACCGAATCCCATTTACAGCACTGCCCAGGGAGCCACTCGGCCTCACCTTCAGCATGCCCGGGCTTGGAGTCAAGCTGTGAGATGCGTGCAAAACTGAGCCTTGGTTTCCTCCTCTGTAAAATGGGGAGAATCGGGGCATCTGGCTGGCCCAGTCGCTAGAGCATGAGACTCTTGATCTCGGGGTTGTGAATTCAAGCCCCACGTGGGGAATAGAGCTTACTTAAAATAAAAATAAAATGGGGAGAATAGTACCTCCCTTACTGTGAGAAAATGTAGACAGGGTGTAATACAGAAGCTGGTACACCAGGTTCTCAATAAAATTCTCCTCCTCCTCCTCCTTCTTCACAACAACAGCACAAATTGCTTTCCTGGTTTATACACTGGTACGGTGGCTAGCAAAGTATGTCCCTGGACCAGCAACATCAGGATGTCCTGGGAACTTGTTAGAAATGAAGATTCTCGGGGCGCCTCCGACTCTTGAGTTTGACTCAGGTCATGATCTAGGCTCAGGTCATGATCTCAGAGTCATGAAATCGAGCCCTGCCTCAGGCTCTGTGCTGATTTTCTCTCTCTCTCTCTCTCTCTCTTTCCCTCTCCCTCTGCCCCTCCCCCCACCCCTCACTCCTGCCCGCACTCTCTCTAAAAAGAAAGAAAGAAAGATTCTCTAGGGGTGCCTGGCTGGCTCAGTCAGTAGAGCACGTGACTCTTGATCTTGGGGTTGTAAGTTAGAGCCCTATGTTGGGTGCGAAATTACTTAAAAATAAAATTAAAAAAAAAAAAAAGAAAGAAAGAAACGCAGATTCTCAGTTCTGCCCCAGACCTGCTGGATCGGAAATTCTGGGGGTGCGGCTCAATAATCTTTGGTAAGCCCTCCAGGGTACTGAGCTGCAGCTACAGTTTGCAAATGACTGCTTTAGAGCCACAAAGTAAAAGTCTAATTCCCATTCTACAGAGAGCCATTCACTATTTGAAGACATTTTTCATGTTCTTCCTTGACAAGTTTCATTGTCCCCAGCAACATCCTCTCCACTTCCTTCAGCCATCCTTCATTGGCCATGCATTCCAGACCCCTTGCCATGCTTTTCTCCATTCATGTCATGCTCTGACTGTTAATGACCTTCATAAAAATGGTCCCGAGTGGTCTAAGCAGCACCGAATGCAATGGGTTCGCTGCCTCCTCTTTTCTAGAAATTTTGACAGCTTTTTATTGAGTGCCCACTCTGTGCTAAGCACATGACCTACAATAACTTTTTGTTTATATTTTTTGAAGTAAGTTCTATGCCCAACATGGGGCTCGAACTCACGACCCTGAGATCAAGAGTCACATGCTCTACCAACTAAGTCAGCCAGGCACCCCTTGTTTACTTTTTTTTTTTAATTGGGGTTAAACTTACATAGATTAAAATGCACAAGTCTTAAGTGAACAACTTGAATTTGTATATGTGTACATACCCAGGTGACCACCACCCAGATCAAGATACAGAATATTTCCAGCACCCACCCCGGAAATGGTAGTGTGGTTGTTTAATATTATGTCTGTGAGAACATAAGTTCATAATTCTTCATTGCTATGCAGTATGCCACCGTATACATACACATAATTTATTTGCATGCAATTTTATTGCATACAAATTTATACACACACAATTTATTTAGCCCATCTGCTATTGATGGACATTCAGGTTGTTTCCAGTTTGGAGCTATTATAAATAAAGCTGGTTTGGACATTCATGTACTTGTCTTTTGGGGGACATAAGCATTCATTCTATTGAGGATATGCCCAAAAGTGAAGTTGCGAGGCCATAGGATTGGTTTAGCTTTAGGAGATGTTGCCAAACAGTTATCCAAAGGGATTGTATCAGCATACCCTCCTCCAGAGTTCCAGTTGCTCCGCATCCTTGTCACCAGTCATGTTCATTTTAACCCTCATGTTGGGAGGACACTAGTTTCTTAGGGGTTTTCATCTGCGTTTCTCTAATAACAGATACTGTTCAGTATTTTTTTAATGTACTTATTGGCCACTTGTTCAACTTCTTTTGTGAAACGCCCCTTCAAGTTTTCTACCTACTTTTTTTTTAAAGATTTATGTATTTATTTTAGAGAAAGAGTGAGAGAGCACTCAGGTGGGGAGGGTCAAAGTGAGGGGGAGAGAGAGAATTTTTTTTTAATTTTTTATTGTTATGTTAATCACCATACATTACATCATTAGTTTTTGATATAGTGTTCCATGATTCATTGTTTGTGGATAACACCCAGTGCTCCATGCAGAACGTGCCCTCTTTAATACCCATCACCAGGCTAACCCATCCTCCCACCCCCCCTCTAGAGGAGAGAGAGAATCTTAGGCAGGCTCCATGCCCAGCGCAGAGCCCCACGTGGGGCTCGATGCCATGGTCCTGAGATCATGATGTGAGCTGAAATCGAGAGTCGGTCACTTAACCAACTGAGCCACCCAGGCGCCCCAAGTCTTCTGCCTACTTTTAACATTGGGTTGTCTGTCCTTAGAAAAATTATGTAGGAGTTTTTGTTATATTCTAGATATGAGTCTTTTCTCAGTTACACGTATTATAAATATCTTCTACTTGTCTGTGCCTACATTATCTTTAATCTTCACGATGATCCTATGACGTAGGCATTATTATCCTTTTTTTATGGATGAGGAAACTGCGGCTCAAGAAGGCAGAGTAACTTGCCCAAAGTCACACAGTTAGAAAGTATCGAAGCTGAATTTTGAGCCCACTCCAAAGTCTGGATCCTCCCCATGACACCATCTGCCTCTCACATTCAACTCCTACTTACACACCCAAGGCTGGTGACATTTTCCCCCAGGAACTGCTATTTTTTTTAAAGATTTTATTTATTTGTCAGAGAGAGAGCACAAGCAGAGAGAGCAGGAGAGAGACAAACAGGCTCTCCGCTGAGCAGGGAGCCCGATGTGGGGCTCAATCCCAGGACCCTAGGATCATGACCTGAGCCAAAGGCAGACACTTAACCGACTGAGCCACCCAGGTGTCCCCCCCCCCCCACCCCCCGCCCCCTGGAACTGCCATTGAACTAAGTCTTCCTGTCTTGTCTAGGCACAGTTGATTTATTGAAATCCTATGCAGTATAGGACTTGGTATATGTGGAATAATGGGAAGAATGTGGAATCAGGAGCAAGACAGACCAGCACTAGGTTCTGGCCCCGCACTTGACGGTCAATTCAGGGCTGAACATTGTCAGCCCAATTCTCTTCAAATGCAAAATATCACATCCTTACAGCGTTGTGGTGGGAAGAAATGAGAGCACACTGGAGCCTCTGGTAGAACACCGAGTTCGGTGCCGCCTACACTTCCTTAGTTGCCTTCCCCTACCCTGAGCCTCATGTAATTTCCGTTTGGGTTTCTCTTCCCTGCCAGCACACTTTGGATCCCAGTTCACCCATGCCGCCGAAGGGCTATTCCTCCAGCTGTCCCAGATTAATGGCCCCTCACATTCCTAATGGATGGTGGATGGTTACTAATCGTCATCCAACTCATTGAGAAAAATATTGAACACAATGCACCGTTCTCCACCCTCCTAATTAACCTTTCATTCGGAGCTCAGGTGAGCTATTCATCCTGCCAGGAGCTCCCCCACCCCCCATTGCTACCTGAGGTGCCTGCCTGTGTTCCCTCCCTCTCCACTTACCACACTTCCTTGTGATCACCAGCTGGAGTGTCCTTAATGCGGATCGGCTGTCAGCGCCCTGAGGTTAGAGAGTGGGTCACACATTAATCCTTCTGTCTCAGGCACTCGGCCCAGCACCTGCCTAGTTCACAGCAGACATTCAGGAAATATTAGTACATGAATTTAATGTTTCATTGCTAGAAGCTTGAACTAACGAATAAACTGTGAGGCAAGAAATAATATTCATGAAGGATTTCGTGAGGGATGTACAATTCACCTATTAGTAATTCTCAGACCAGGCTATATGTTAGAATCACCTGGAAGCTAAAGAAAGTCAGACTCTCTGGTTGATGGAGTCCTGTATTGGTGTTTTGCAAAAGCTCCCCAGGGTTTTCTAATGTACAGCCAAGGTTGGAAACCACTGCTCCAGAGAATCTACGTTTTACTCCCGGAGAACTGCTCACATACCCTGGCATACCATTTAGGCCCGGCATTAAAGTGCCCTTATTGAATTCTGCTGGGGCTTTATGCCTAGTTTGAGTGACCTTACGATATGTCACTGCAGTTATGGTGGGGATGTTGTTGCCAATGGACCCCTATAGGAAGAGGCACAGGAGAGATTCCTGTTGGGCATCGGTACCAAGAAAAGCTATGATTCTCCTGAACATCCAGTTCTTTTTTATCTTGTGGATGCTGGGAATCATTTAATTAGCACTCTTTCCAAGCTGATAGAAACTGCTGGAAAGCTCATGGCCAAAGTCATGGTCCACCTTTATCACCTGTACAGAATTATATAGTATATGTATCGCATGCTGACTTGGTTCCTCTTTATTTTCTGTCCTTTTTTTTTTTTTTTTTAAGATTTTATTTATTTATTTGGCAGAGAAAGACACAGCGAGAGAGGGAACACAAGCAGGGGGAGTGGGAGAGAGAGAAGCAGACTCCCCGCCGAGCAGGGAGCCCGATGCGGGACTCGATCCCGGGACTCCAGGATCATGACCTGAGCCGAAGGCAGTCGCTTAACCAACTGAGCCACCCAGGCGCTCTATTTTCTGTCCTTTTATTCTCCTTTACTCATCCCTCCCTTTTTTAGTTGAGATATTATCCCAATACCATAAAATTCACTCTTTTAAAGTGTATGATTCAGAGGCGCCTGGCTGGCTCAGTTATAAGAGCATGTGACTCTTGATCTTGGGGTTGTGAGTTCGAGCCCCACGTTGGATGTAGAAGATTAGTTAAATAAATTAATTTTAAAAAAACAGAGTGTTGGGACACCTGGGTGGCTCAGTCGTTAAGCGTCTGCCTTCGGCTCGGGTCATGATCCCAGGGTCCTGGGATCGAGCCCCGCATTGGGCTCCCTGCTCAGCGGGAGGCCTGCTTCTCCCTCTCCCATTCCCTCTGCTTGTGTTCCCTCTCTTGCTGTGTCTGTCTCTGTCAAATAAATAAATAAAATCTTTTAAAAAAAAAACCAGAGTGTATGAGTCTGCAGTTTTTAGTATATTCACAAGATTGTGTGATCATCACCACCACCTAATTCCAGAACATTTTCATCACCCCTATAAGAAACTCTATCCCCATTAGTAGTCACGTCCCCTTCCCCCTTTTCTCAGCCTTTGGCAACCACTGTCTACCTTCTTTCCTTATAGATTTCCTTATTCTGGACAATTCATAGACATGGAATCATATCATATGTGGCCTTTTAGGTCTGGCTTCCTTCATTTAGCATGTTTCCAAGGTTCCTCCATGTTGTGACACACCTCAGTACTTCACCCCTTTTTATAGGTGAACAAGAAATTTCATCCTATGGATGTACCACATTTTGCTTTTCCGTTTATCTGTCGATGGACATTTGGGTTTCCACTTTTTGGCTATCATGAATAATGCTGAATTCATGCATAAGTTTTCATGTGAACGTGCTTCAGTTCTCTCAGGCATATACCTACAGTGGATTGGCTGGGTCACATAGCAACTCTATGGTTAACTTTTTGAGAATCTTTTCTCACAGAAAATTATTTTTTATCTTGTTGTACTGTATGCCTCTCTGTAAGCCTCTACAAGTCCTTCTTTCTGGAACAAGGCGGAGTATAAATAAATAAATAAATCCCAAAACACTCCCAAGCCATCTGTTTAATAATCTGTGCTAGAATTTTGCCAGGATTCTATATTGAGCCATTTGGTCCGTTGTTTCCAGAAATACCTTCTGTGTCTTTGTGAAAATCAGAACATTCTCTCATCTCCAACGTCCTCATCGTTTATCCTGGTTGCTTTTCAGTCCTACCTGCAAGGTATTTCATGACTCGGGTGTCTAATTCCTTTGAATCTGGCCTCCAGCTCTCACGTGAAGGTGCATGAGCTCCCACCGCCTGCCTTCTTGTCTACCTTGTGATACAATTAAATGTTTATATCCAAGTACTTCCTGCACTCGGTTAGAACTAAGGTTGAACAGAGGAGCCCATGGTGAACAGCCCCACCTCATTCCTTCTCTCCCCTAGTCTCCCTCCTCAGAGGCAACCACTTCTACCTCTGTTATTCTGGGAGTGACTTCCATGTCTCTAAATAATATGCTTATGCTGCTGTTTCTGGATTTCTCCATTTTAGACATCCTCTATTGATTTAACTGGGGAGGATGGGGATTTCGTTCACATACATCATCCATACAGCGCTCTTCCCACTCTCCTCCCAACATGGTTAAGAGAGCTGTTTTTATTCAGTTCCTCTCAATAAAATGAAAATAAATCTGTTGATTATGTTTGCTGTTTCAGGTAACATATTTATATCTTTATTTCTCATCCTGTCAGCTCTTGCTAGTTTGGACGCACTATTTTGTAGGCTAAGCCTACCCTCACTCCTACATTTCCCTTGGGCTCTCCTTTCCAACTTCTGTCTTCTGAACATTTCCTTGAAATGCTCAAGGTTGCTAACATTATGTTCTAGCTTTCTAACCATAATTAGGTCTTCATGCTTTGCCTATAGGTTGGTTCTAAAAGTTCAAGTTCAATAAATCATTTACATTTGTGACAATGTAAAAATTGTTTGTGGCTGAACCAGCGATGTCTTATAATTACCTTTCCTTTTATTTGTTTTAGTTTATCCTAGAGTTTGATTGACTCTCTTCTTCTCTTGACTTGACATTATCATTTCAAGTTTGTCTTCCAACTTTTCAGCCTATTGAGTATTTGGTTTATGAGGTACCCCTTTTCCCTAAGGACCCCCCACACAGGGAACTCTCTCTTACGCTCTAATTTGGACAAGTTGCTTTTTTGGTTTGTTTATTTATTGATTTAGTAATCTTTATGCCCAACATGGGGCTTGAACTCACAACCCTGAGATCAAGAGTTGCATACTTTTCTGATGAGCCAGGCAGGTGCCCTTGAGTGAGGTGCTTTTCTGTCACATAGCTGTCCGCCTGGGACTTCTTCCTTTCACAGATGCCCTGGCCTGGTCCCACTGTTTTCCCCTTCCTTCCTCCTTCTCTCCCTCCCTCCCTCTCTTTTTCTTCTTTGTTTACACTATCATTTTCCCCACACCCCATCTTCAAGTAATTTCTTAAGAGGGGGCTTATGGTACCTGGATTTTCTGAGTCCCTCATTTCTGAAAGTGTCATGGCTCCGCCCTCACACTTGAATCGTAATTTGGGTGGATATAGACGTCGCATTAAAAATTGCTTTTTTCGGGGCGCCTGGGCTGCTCAGTAGGTTAAGCGTCTGCCTTCGGCTCAGGTCATGATTCCAGAGTCCTGGGATGAAGCCCATCCGTGTGGGCCCCCTGCTCAGCAGGAAGCCTGCTTCTCTCTCTCCCTCTGCCTGCCCTTCCCCCTGCTCATGCTCTCTCGCTCTCTCAAATAAATAGTCTTTTTAAAAAAATAAAATAAAAATTGCTTTTTTCACACAATGTCAAAGGCATTGTTCTAGCCTTAGCTAATGGGAATCCTGAGGCCAGTCTGATTCTTTTTTTTTTTCCTAAGATTTTATTTTATTTTATTCTTTTTTACATTTTTAAATTAACATATTATGTATTATTTGTTTCAGGGGCACAGGTCTATGATTCATCAGTCTTACACACTTCACAGCGCTCACCATAGCACATACCCTCCCCAGTGTCCATCACCCAGCCACCCCATCCCTCCCAACCCCCTCCACTCCACTCCACTCCTCAGTTTGTTTCCTGAGATTGAGTCTCTTATGGTTTGTTTTAAGATTTTATTTTTAAGTAATCCGTACACCCAACATGGGGCTCGAACTCAGAACCCCAAGATCAAGAGTCGCATGCTCCACCTACTGAGCCAGCCAGGTGCCCCTGATTCTTATATTTTTAGAGGTAAATTTTTCCCCTCTAGGGATATCTTAGAATCTTGTGTTTACCATTGCTATGTTAAAAGTTCACCATGACAGTGCTTATGTGTGGGTCTCTCATTCACTTGTGATTCTTGGTGTCCCCTTTGCGTTTGAAAATTCTGCTCTTTGGCTTTGGGGAATTATTTTGTTTTCTTATTTGAGAATTTCTTCCATTACATTTTCTTTGTACTTTTTTTTCTGGATAGACTTTTATCATAATGATTCTCTAATTCTCTACCTTCCAACACCTTTTACTGAAATATTTATTTCTATAATCCTCTCTTTAATTTCTGGTTGCTCACACTATTTTCTTTCTTTCTTTTTTTTTAGAGAGAGAGAGAGTGTGGGGGGGAGGGGAGGAAGTGGAAGGGGCAGAAGGAGAGGGAGAGAGGGAATCTCAAGCAGACTCCACACCCAGCACAGAGCTGGATGCGGGGCTTGATCTCATGACCCTGAGATCGTGACCTGAGCCAAAATCAAGAGTCAGACACTTAACCAGCTGCACCATCCAGGCACCCCACTCACACTATTTTCTGGTTGTTTCTTTCATAGGATCCTGTCCTTGTCTGGGGATGCAACACCCCCTTAAATCACCCTGAAAATACCCGTTATGGAAAGTTTTCTTGTATCTTCTGTGTCTGAAGTTACTTCTCTTTCTTGTGGAGCATTGTCCCTGCCCCTATGTACTTACCTTTGTTTCCTTTTCACACCAGAAGCTTTTGTCAAATGTCTGACGGTCTTTGACTTTCCATATTTAAGAGTGAGGCTGGACTGGTCAGTTGGCAGATTTCATTTCCTTTGGGAAGGGAGCCTGGGTCACAAGGGGTGGGGGACTCCAAGTAACGGAGGTGGCAGCCGCTTCTTTGGGATCGTTGAACCTTCTGATTGGGGATGGATCCCTGGCTGCCCCATGTGTTGCTTAGGGATCTGCTGTCCCTACGCTATTGGCCAATCCTTCTCTTGTCAGCCACAGCACCACCTCCGGCCTCCTCTACGCGGTCCAACCCTGTGGTCTCTCTGAGGCCTGAGCCCCGCTGTGGTTCTGCTGGGATGATGTGGGGCCTTCCCAGCCGCCTCCCACTCTGTCCTCCCTCTTCATCGGGGACCACTCTTCTCCATGTCCACCGCTATCTACTCGCCGAAAATGTTCATCAGTGCTGGCCTCCCTCCTGTTCTCTTCCTCATTAGGAGAGTGTACTTTTCAGGCACCTGGGTGGCTCAGTGGGTTGAGCGACGGTCTTCGGCTCAGGTCATGATTCTGGAGTCCCTGGATCAAGTCCTGCATCAGGCTCCCTGCTCGGCAGGGAGTCTGCTCCTCCCTCTGACCCTCGCCCCTCTCATGTGCTCTCTCTCATTCTCTCTCTCTCAAATAAATAAATAAAATCTTTAAAAAAAAAAAAGGAGAGTGTACTTTTCTTCATTGCTTTATTGTCAGTTTAGCGGGGGTCACAGGAGGGATGACAAACGTGTGGCCAGTAGTCTGTCTTGAAATGGATATCTTCAATTCCCTCTTTCTTTTGGTTTTGTTTTTATTTATTTATTTTTTTAAAGTAATCTCTATGCCCAATATGGAGCTCGAACCAACGACCCTGAGATCAAGAGTCACATGCTCCACTGACTGAGCCAGCCAGGTGCCCCTTCAATTCCTTCTTAATGTGTCTGTGTTTATGTTTGTCAGAACACAGGAGAATGAACCAAATTCAGTTTCATGCTCATAAAAATCTCGACAGTTTGGGAACTGGAGGTTCCTGAAATCTGAGGGGCTCTTTCCTTCTGTTTGGCTGTTTTTATCCTACTTGTCCCTTCAAGACAGATGGGGCTTCCCACCCACCCTGTCACCCCATCACCCCATCGCCCCATCACAGACCTCCACACACTCACTTCTGAATGCCCACTCATGTCTCTGTCCAGAACGTGTTGGAGCTGCAGCTCCAGCTCCATCCACCCTCTTTGTTGGGCGGTTCTGACCCATGGTTTAGTCCCGGGTGGGTTTCTCCCGCTCAATGGCAGAGCCTCCTGGACCGCCCTTCCTGTCCCCCTGCCCGCAGCAGGTCCAGCCTTCTTGCCCTCCAAGTTCACACCTGCTTTCATCCCTCATTTACATCCAAAGAGGGACATGTAAAAAAAAAAGATTTTATTTATTTATTTGACAGAGAGAAACACAGTGAGAGAGGGAACACAAGCAGGCGGAGTGAGAGAGGGAGAAGCAGGCTTCCCGCCAAGCAGGGATCCCGATGTGGGGCTCGATCCCAGGACCCTGGGATCATGACCTGAGCCGAAGGCAGATGCTTAATGACTAAGCCACCCAAGTGCCCCTATACTAAATTTAAAGTCATGTTTCTCACACCATAATGAAACTATAGGCCTGTCAAGGCCCCTGCCTGCACCCAGGTGCCCCCAAAGGGGGACATTTTAAAGCAATTGGTGTCCCCTCTGCAGAGGGCTATTTGGCATCAGCCATCAACACTTATGACTGTACCTGACCCCTGACCTGCGATCCCTTCATCATCATGGTCATCATCATTGCACTTCTAGGAGGTTATCCCGGGATAGAGGTGTTCTTATGCAAAATGATGCGTGTCCAAAGTTATTTATTGCAGCACTGTTCATGTAGGCAGAAGATTGCGGGCCACCCGAATGACTAAGAAGAGGCAGAAATTAGATACATCCATCCATATCATGGAATATTATATAGTCATAAAAAATGAGAAAACTCTTTATATATTGATAGGAAATAGTATCAAAATATATTTAGTAAAAGCTGGGGGATGCAGAGTGAGCGCCTAACACTTGTCTAACATTTGTGTAACGGGGGAGAAGGTAAGATGTGCTTATCCTGTCTGCGCATAAAGTCCCTGGAAGTTTACAACATTCACTGACTCCAAGGAGGGGAGCCAGCTGCGGGGGGAATGGGGTGAAAGGGACATTTTCACTATATGTGCTCTTGGACCTTTTGAATTATGGAGCACGTGGATGTGTTGTCTATTAAAAATAAATAAAATTTAAAACTCCCCCTTTGTATAATCTCAATTTAGTTTTTTTAAAAGCGCACATAGGGGGGCGCCTGGGTGGCTCAGTTGGTTAAGCTACTGCCTTCGGCTCAGGTCGTGATCCTGGAGTCCCGGGATCGAGTCCCGCATCGGGCTCCCTGCTCGGCAGGGAGTCTGCTTCTCCCTCTGACCCTCCTCCCTCTCATGCTCTCTGTCTCTCATTCTCTCTCTCGCAAATAAATAAAATCTTAAAAAAAAAAATTTAAAAAAAAAGAAACCAAAAAAATTAAAAGTAAAAAGCACACATATTATACTAAATTATTATAAAATGGGGTGCCTGGGTCGCTCAGTCGGTTAGGCATCTGCCTTCGGCTCAGGTCATGATCCCAGGGTCCTGGGATCGAGCCCCACATCAGGCTCCCTGCTCAGTGGGGAGTCTGCTTCTCCCCCTGCTTGTGCTCTCTGTCAAAAAATAAATAAATAATCTTTAAAAAATAAATTATTATAAAACAACTTGTATGTTAATCTATATTCTCTGAATTCAGAAGATGTTCTAATATAACATAATCTTTTAATATGAACTATGCATTTTGCTATAATTAATATGCCTGTATGTTACATATTATATTTATCATACATATCTTCTTTTTAAAGTTCTCTTTATAAAAAAGAATCTGCAGGGAGAACATCAAAATGTTAACAGTGGTTATTTCTGGGTAGTTGGCATCCGAGTGATTTTAATTTTCTTCTTTCTCCTTTTGCTATTTCTCCCCCAGTCTTTTATGATAAAGATGTACAGCTTCCAATAATCAGGACAAAGTCATGTATGTTCCTCCACCGCACTGTTTGCAGGATAAAGCTCAGTCCCTTTCTATAGGCCTGTCAAGGCCCCTGCCTGCATTTTCATCCTCCTCTATTGCTCCCCACCCCCCCAGGATCTGTGACTCATGAGCAAGTCCCCTTGGCTGTTCTCCCCTGTCCTTCAGTAACGTGACCCAGCCTATCCAGCTCAAATGTCCCCCCTCCCAGATAGAATGGGGGGCGCCCTCCTCTGTGCCCCGTAACCCACTGTCTCCCTCTGCACTGCATTCGTCACGTGTGTGGCCTTTGTCTTACGAGTCACTGTGCTTCAGTTATAGCCCAGCCCCTGACTCACCCGAGGGCCAGGAAGTTCAGGGCCTCACAGCTACTCCCTCGTGGCTCCTTCCGCCTTCTGCACCATGGAGGTGCTAAGAGAGGTACTGTTGGCTGCAGTCCCCCCTTCACTTTGGTGTCTCCTTTCTGTGTATCAGAGTTTCTGGGGTGTGAACTCGGTGTTCTGCCCGATCTGGCTGCAGTCCGAGCTCCCCTCCTCGTGAGCCGCATTCTCAGATAGGGCCGCAGCTTCCACGCCAACGGTGGGTCCTGGACCAAGCCGCGGTGGTCCCATGTGAGGAGAGAGGGCTCTCCCAGGATGACGGGTCTGCAGGAGGCGGGGGAGGCCCTTTTCTCATGTCCTTGGAGAAAGTGCGGCTGGGAGAGGAGGTGACATTTGGGGCAGAGACTTGCCCACTCCAGGAAACTTCCAGTCTTCCTGCCCGCCCCTTCCTGGACGGACACTGGCCAGAGGGGAGGAGATGGGAGCAGGAGGAGTGACCGGAGCAGGGCCCCACTGCCCATCTCCTTGCCTGGAGGACTTGAGTCTTCTTGCCATTTTGCAGATTCATGCAGAAGAAACCTGCTGCCGGAGAATCCCGCTCGTTCCCAGTTTCCCAGAATGCACAGACCCAGTGATTCACCAACAGTCCCCCGTGCCCCGCATCTCTCACACCAAGCTCCGCCCCCAGTTCACAGGGGAGCTGAACTTAAAGGAAATGGCAGAGGGTGGAGGTCAAGTTCCTTTCCTCTCCATTTATGCCCTGGCTTAAGGGATACTCTTACAGACTCGCCCCTCATCCAGCCACTGTCGCTCTCTTCCTTATTCCCAAGGAGATTGCCCGAGAGGATGAGTCCCAGCCTGAGAGCCTGGACACTGGCATCCTTTGCAGCCCAACTCTCTGACAACAGCACCAGGGCTAAGGCTGGATGTGGCAGGCACGCGGCCCTGGGCAGACGTGGGCAGTTACCTATGAAGCCCAGTGTTCAAAATCCTTCCATTAATAAGCACTACTGGCTAATGTTTACCTAGACCTTAGTATGTGCCCGATGTGTTCTGAGTGCTTTCCCTGTGTTAAGGAAATGGGTACATTGACGACATCTCTGTTTTGCACACAAGGAAACTGAGACATGGCGAGGCAAAGCAGGTGGCCCAGGTCGCTTGGCTAGTGGATGGTCTAGTCAGGATTTGAACTCTCCAGCTCCAGAGCCTGTGGCCCTAACCACAAGGCTAAACTGCCAGGGGAGAGGCCCTCCTCCAGGCTGACTGTGCTTCTTATTTGCAGCTTCTTGTGAAGTGCACATATTCCCGGGGAAGGCCTGGGTATGCCTAGTTCACCTCCTGGCTATGAATTGGCTTAGCAGATCCTTCCCCAGGAAGGAGCTGGCTACGGGCCTGAGGATGGCCCCTGGGTTCCTTGCGGGGTAGGTGGGGAATGGAGCCTCTAAAGAGGGTGTGAGGGTCAAGGAAGAGAGGAGAGGGTCCTTGGAGTTGCCTGAGGGTGGTGGGGAGGAGAGGGGGAACAGTGAGGCCCCCCAGCTCAGCGGGGACAACAGCAGGGAAACAAGATGAGGAACAGTAAGGGTAGAATGGGGAAGGGCTCAAGCTGACCCTCAGAACCCATGCTTTTGGTATGACCTCCTGAAGTGGAGTGAAGGGGCTTGAGAATGGACGGACCGGGGAGTGGACAGACGGACAGGGGGGTGGAGTGGTGGCAATGGCCCTCCAGGCCTGACAGGGGCTTCGGAGTCCTGTGGGCCACAGCCTGAGCCTTGACCCTCCCAGGATGCCCCAGGCCACTCCCTCAGAGTCCAGAGTCACAGTTCTGAATTCCAAACCCCCACACCCAACCCAGCTCTTGGCTCCCCAATGGAATGAAGTGGGTCTGTGCCTGCTGGATCCTGGATGCTGCCAGGAGCCTTCTGTTGGCATTGCCTAAGAACCTAGAATAAGCTTCTTCCACCACACACCTGCTGCTGCCCATTCAGTGCCCACAGCATGCTCCCTGGGTCGTCACAGCAACGTGGGGAGGTGGTCTAGATGAACCTCATCTGGCCTGTGAGGACTTGAGCTCAGGGAGGTTATGCCTCGCCCAGGATTCAAACCCAGATCTGCACACACCGAGTGTGCCACTCCTTCCGCTCACCCACAGCTGCACCCGGGGCTTCCAGCCCGTGCTGTGGCTGCGGGGCCTTCCTGGGGTCCCCGTGCCTCAGGAGTTCCTTGCCTTCCAGACACTCTAAGCACAACTTCCCAAACCTCTATTTGCTTCAGAATTGCCTGGGGAGTGTGTTTTAGATGCAGATCCCTAGAGTTTACCCCCCAGAGCTTCTGACTATGGAGATCTGCGTTGGGGCTCAGGACTCTGAATTCTTAGCAAAGCCCAAATAATTCTTTTTTTTTTTTAAGATTTTATTTATTTATTTGTCAGAGAGAGAGAGAGAGAAAGCTCACAAGCAGGGGGAGCAGCGGACAGAGAGAGAAGCAGGCTTCCTGCTGAGCAGCGAGCCGGTTGTGGGGCTCCATTCCAGGACCATGGCATCCCAGGATCATGACCTGAGCGGAAGGCAGCAGCTTAATGGACTGAGCCACCCAGGTGTCCCAAAACCCCAAATAATTCTAAAGCAGGAAGTTCCTGCTTGCACCCAGCTCTGAGAAACCTGTACCCCTTGCCATCCAGGATCTCCGAGGGGTCTGTGCCAAGCTTTTACCCATGGCAGGGGTCCACAAACACTGTGGGGATGAACGAAGACCCCTTTATCCCTGAGTCTGTCACGCGGGTTCCTCTTGTGGGTAATGGGAGACTTTTCTAGGCTGCAGATTGGTTGTCTTCTTAGGTTCCAGGCTGCCTCTCCCGGGTTTCACTGCTCAGGCAAGAGATGTGTGAGGTGAGAGGGCACCCCTTGAGGTCTTGGCAGGGGCCTGGGGCTGCACCCACGTTTCCAGACCAGGTTGGGGCTCCCTTTGGCTAAAGTCATAGAATGGAGCCCAGACCCCAAGGCAATGTTTCTCAACCTGTGGCCCAACCACTTCAGAATCACTTGTGTTATTTGGCAAAAATGCAGATTCCTGCCACCCAACCCTGCTTTATTGAATGAGAATGGGGGATGGTGGGATGGGGGTAGTGTGGGGACAGGGTCCAGAACTCTGCATTCTTAGCTAGCACCCCAGCCAATTCTTTTTTTTCTTCGTAAGATTTTATTCATTCATTTGAGACACAGAGATACAGAGAGAGAGAGAGAGCGTGAGCCGGGAGAGAGGCAGAGGGAGAGGGAGGAGCAGGCTCCTCGCTGAGCCAGGAGCCCGATGCGGGGCTCGATCCCAGGACCCTGGGATCATGACCTGAGCCGAAGGCAGACGCTTAACCATCTGAGCCACCCAGGCGCCCCTCCCCAGCCAATTCTTAGGCATGTGAATGAGAAATCCTGCTATAGAACATGGACTTCGCAGTATCACAGACATGGGTTCAAATCTCAGCTCTGCCAAGAAATAGCTCTGTGTGTGTGTTGGGGGGGGGGGTTGGAACTAATTCCTTAACCTTTGCGAGACTCCATTTCCTCATCTATAAGAAGTGGGTTACTATGCCTGCCATTGGTCTCTTTTTTTAAAAAAAGATTTTATGTATTTATTTGATAGAGCGAGGGAGCACAAGCAGGGAGAGTGGCCGGCAGAGGGAGAGGGAGAAGCAGACTCCCCGCCGAGCGGGGAGCCCGACGCGGGGCTCGATCCCAGGACCCTGGGACCATGACCTGAGCCGAAGGCAGACGCCTAACGGCTGAGCCACCCAGGCGCCCCTGCCCATTGGTCTTGCTGTGAGGATTGGCTCAAACCGTGAGGGGACCTGGATACACAGCTGCGGGCCGCAGGTCCCCTCTGTAGCACACCCAGCTCCGCGGTAGAGAGAGGGACGCATTAACAAATGCCTTCCCTGGGAGTGGACACCCAGCATCACTCATCCAAACCCTGAGCTGCTTTAACAATTTCTGACCTTGCATTTCCTGTGGGGCGACCTCAGTGAGGCTTTTCAAAGTTGTCTAGATGGGTTCCCATCCTCAGGTGTGGGAACTCCAAGTTGGAGCCAGGTGATGTAAACAAAATAACCATTCAGTTTGGCTCCGCCTCTGTGCAAGCCTCCGTGTCCACCTCTACCCCACCCCCCCGCCCCGTTTCCCCTCCACTTGACATTCCCAAAACCCTCGCTCTGTGGGACAAAGCCCTCTTGGCAAACGGCAGGTGGGCCAGGAGCAGGGAGTCGTCTAGTCTTCCTTGCCTCGGCTCCCCCAGTCTGGCTGATCCAAAGAAATGCCAAGGCTTTTGAGAAGCTTCAGTCATTCCTAATGGGTCAGTTCCCTCCGGAAATATTCCCCAGCTCTGCTGAAAGCCTGCCAGGCGACTTGGTGACGTCCAGCTCTCAGCCCACACAATGGGCACGGGCCGAACAATGTGGAGTAGGGAAAACATCCCGCCTGTCCTTAGGCTCACATCCTCCTGGGACCCCACCCACGCCCACCCCAGGGCTCCCAGAGCTAGTGGGAGGGCCGGGGGAGGAGAAGGAGGGGTGCAGAGAGGGGGCCCAGAGCAGCTGTCGACGAGGGAAGGTGAGGAGTGGCTGCATTCTGAACCAGCTGGGCGAGTCAGATTAGAGGTCAAATCTGCTTATTCTGGCTCTCTTGCCAATGTTAGGAGCCAAGGGCTCAACAGCTCCAAGCTGGAATGAATTAAAATCCTGGCTGGCAAACAAAGCAGTTCAGAGGGCAGTGAGGCAGGTGGGCGTACCTGGTGAGAGGCCTTGCTCTGTCATTTAACTAACCATGTTAGTTAGTTTAACACCATGCAAGGTGTTAAACCTCTAGGGCCTCAGTTTCCACATCCATGGAATGGGGTCATCGTGCCTGCCCTGTCTACCTCACAGGATGTTGTCAGAGCAAAATGGGCTTCTGGGCATGAAAGTGCCACCATCGTTGCCAAGGGATTACTTGGTCACCAACTGGTGTCATGCCCTTAACAAAGCAGCTGGAGTGGGGTGGCACACCTGGGGGAGATCACACTGAAGACCACCCGGGGAGTTGAGGATCTGAACCCTGGAAAGAGACCTGACAGACGCTGGGAACCGAGTACTGAATACAGGCTGTGAGGGACGGTTGGGTGGCTCAGTCGTTAAGCATCTGCCTTCGGCTCAGGTCATGATCCCAGGGTCCTGGGATGGAGCCCCGCATCGGGCTCCCTGCTCTGAGGAGAGCCTGCTTCTCCCTCTTCCTCTGCCCCTCCCCTCTCGTGCATGCTTTCTTTCTCTCAAATGAATAAAATCTTAAAAAAAAAAAAAAGATTACAGGCTGTTAGACTTTCTAGATAGTTGGGCTTGGGGGTAGGACTGTTTGGAGGTGGGGGGTGTTGGAGGGCTTACCTAGAGGTCACATTTCCATACTAAGCTCCGTTTTTACTCAGGTTGTGTGTATTTGGGCGACCTTTTGGGCGACGGAGCTTATGAGGGGCTGAAACCCCCTAAGTCCTGGCATCAGCATGGGTATAGCCCAACCTGGCGCCTTCCAGAACTGAGCACATGGAAAGTGTTCAAGGAGTTGATTAAGGAAGGCTTCCTGGAAGAGGAGAGTTTGAGGCAAGCTTGAAAGGAGGGGAGAGGGAAATGACTCTTACAAAACACTAAAGTGAAAATCTGGAGCAGGGAGGATGCTCCAGGGCATTTGGGGCTCCCCTTCATGATAGGGACTGGGGCACTGAGTCCCAGCAAGGGGAAGGCACCTGCCCAAGGCCCAGTGAGTCTGACTGAGCTGGAGCTACTGAGGAGGTGGAAGAAGTCCAGACAGAGGGAACAGGGACAGATGCACTCTGGGGGTGCAAAGGCTTGAGGGAGGAAGCGCCTCAGGGCAAGGTGGGTCCTTGGCTCTGTAGCAGTGAGAGTGCAGAGCATGCCGTGGATGGTCAGATACAAGCCAGAGAAGGAGGGTCAGAGCTGGGGTACAAAGGGATACAAAGGGCTTGGGAACCTTCTCCTTGGGAGGGTCAGAGCTGGGGTACAAAGGGCTTGGGAACCTTGAGGGGGAGATGACAGTAGGACAGTCGATGGCTTGTTGGAGGCCCTCTGCACCCAGGGCCACGTTCCTCTGAGCATCCTGGGGGCGGGGGCGGAGGGAGTAGGTTCTGGAAACACCTAGAAACAAGACTGGCTTTACCTTGTGACTGTAAATGGGCACTTAAGCCTAAAGAAGTCTGAGCTCAAGGCAGGGGTAGCATGGGGTGGGGGGGCTCCCTGCTGCCAGAAAGGGAAGGAGGAACTGGGGAAGAGGGGATTCCAGCAGTTTCCTGATATATCAGGTGTTTCCTTTTTTTGTTAATTAGTTTTTATTCACCACCACAAGCTGAACTGAGGGGTGCAGGTGCAGCTCTATGAGGCTTGCAAAACTCACAGGTACTGCAGAGGCTGAGGAAGGGGAGGGCAGGGAGGCTGACAGGGGCAAGGCCTCTGGGCTTATCACAGGGGCATATATGAGGTGCGGATAACCAAGCCCACTTCGAAGCCATTATTGTAATTTATGCAATCGCCTTATCTTTCCCTGACCAGATGGGAGTTCCTTGAGGAGAGAGCACTTTACTTATTTCCAAATCTTTAGTGTTTCACAGACTTGCTTGGGCCAAGGAGATTTTTAATAACTGTCTGTTAAAAGTATTTTTTAAATTTAGGTAGTTTGTTAAGCTTACAGCACTTTGCGTAACACAGAGATGTGTTAGGATAAGGGACATGGGAGTTCTCAAACTCTGATGGCAGTTTGGGAGGACGGGTGTTCCCCACGGACAGAAGGGGTTTTATTCATTCCTGTGCCCCCCACACAACCCTTCCTCCCTCTAGTGAGAAACCTCTGACCTCTGGTCACAGCAGTCTCAGTGAAAACAGAGGGACGAGGATGCCTGTCGCCATTCTGGGAGACAGATAGCAAGGCTAATGCTTATGCAACACTTATGTGGAGCTTTCTATGTGGCCACTACATTCTGAGTGCTTTCCATGTGTTAACTCATTCATCTCCACATTAACCCTACGATCAGCCTATTTTACAGATGGGGAAACTGAGGCCCGCAGCAGCCACGTGATGTGGTCCCACAACCAGAAGTGATGGAGCAGGATCCAAGTGGAGGCAGCCAGGCTGTTGACCTCCACACCGCCCTGCTCCACTGCTCGTCCACCCCAGCCTTCCCCATTGCCTCGTAGGGTGGAGCTGGGCAGTCAACTCCATTACCAAGTTGAACTCTTGGCCAGAGGTGCACAATCACAGGTAGCTGAGGATAACCTCTCAAGGCAGGTGCCCACGGCAGGAAACGGTACTGGCCCCGAACCCCTGGGCCCGTCCCCTCTTTCCAAGGCAATGCTCCCACTCATCAGCTCCAGCTCCTGGAATCCCAGGTTTGTTCATTACCCACACCCCAGAGTCACTCCCTGGTCTTGAAAGGCCAAGGTAGTCTTGAGGTAGAGTGAGTGACGTCACTGGGAGGGTGGCCCAGCCTCCTGGAATCCAGGGGGGAAGGGGGTTTGTGGGCCACGGTAGGATGGATGCACTGCACACACACAGCCCCCTCTCTGATAGGAGGGATTCCAAGCACCGTGGGCCACGTTTTCCTCAGCTACTCTGAGCAATGCTTCTCACCTGTGGGCCATCCCTTGCTGCCCCGCCCGGCAAAGTGGAGCCCCATAGAATCCAGTCAGACCAGGTACAGATCCGGCTGACCCCAAGATGGCACCTTCCTCTGTAAGCTTCTCAGACTTAACAGAGACAGGGCATGTGCCTGGGACTCCCAGTGGGTGCCGCCCCGGCGTCTGCCCCAGTGTTTCTAGAGACAGAGCACTCACTACTTCCCGAGGCAGCTGACCCGTTTTGAGTGACACCTTGACGCAATGCTTTTATTGTAGACTCTCTTCCATGATGACTTCCCCAGCTACATTTAAATCTCCATGGAGACAAAACGCTGGTTGAGGTCATCTTCTAAAAGTCTTGCAAAATCTTTTAGGTACAATGTGCTTAATACATTCTTACTAATGACTGAGATCTTATCAAGGGTCAAGAAAGCAAGAAAAGAAAAAGTGCCCAGTTTTAATGCCAGGACTGGGATCCCCGGGGGAAGGAGGGAGCTGGAATTCCTCCTCTCGGAGAAGGGGCTGTGTGTGTGCAGTGCATCCATCCTACCGTTTAACGAGCACTCGGTGCCCAACCCCTTGCATGAATCCCCGCAATCCTGAGAAAAAGGGTGTTGCTGCTCTCTCTGTTTTACAGAGAAGGCAACTGAGACACAGAGAGGTTAAGGAACATGCCCAAGGTGACCCAGCTTGCAAGCAGCAGAGGTGGGATTTGAATCCAGGTCCATGTGTTTTAGAGCCCGAGGAGGAGGCGAGACTCCTCCTCGAGAACCCAGGGCCCAGCGGACTCCTCCTCCAGGGAAAAGGTGGATGGCATAAAAAGGTTTTGTCGTCTCTGAAATGTAAAAGAAAAAAGAAAAGACCTCGGTAAATTTTAAAAGGACTAAAAGACAACTCCCCTTCCCCCAAGTAACTGAGATCTCATGAGAGGAAGCCAAGACCACATCCTAACTGACTCTGAGACTCTGAGCTCCCCCAAGTAGGGTCTAAGTCAGGGTCAAGTTTGTATCCCGGGTACTGGAAACAGCCTGGCACAGAGGCAGGAGCCCTCAGATGAATAAGGAATGAGGGAGGGAGGAGTCAGGAAGATGAGGCTGGAAGCTCCAAGCAGGGAGGAGCGCTGACTGCAGCCCGGAGGGCAGAGCCACGCATGTGCCACGCTCCGGCTGAACCCTGCCTGCCCACGCAGCCGCGGCCACGGCGCCCCATGCCTGTGTTGGCCTCACCAGAAAACCCATGAGGGCGACAGACAGGATGACACTTGGCACCCAGAGGACTTCTCAGGGGTTGGAGGCTCGGGGAGGCTGCAGAATCTTGTTCCTGAGGGAGGAGGCCAGGGCTGATGGCCGCTCCCCAGGTATAAGTCCCCCCCCCCCGCCGCCACCACCACCAGGAAGAGGAAGGGGGGCAGGGGCAGGAAGAGGGGGTGGTAGAGGGAAAAGGGCAGAGAGAGGTCCGAAGAAGGGAGGGAGGGAGAGGAGAAAGGGCTGATGGGGAGGTGTCCGAGGAGGGCGGGACCCTCCCTGGAGCCCAGCTCCGAGCACCAGAAAGCACCAGAAAGCACGCCAGAGCACAGGAGCAGGACTCGGCCGGGGTCCTACGCTGCCCTTTCAGCTGGTGGATGGTGGGAGGTCCACGGGGTCCGGAGGAGGAGCTGGGGGATGGCAGGGGGTGCATGGTGGAGTCAGGGGGACAGTGACTGTCGGCTAACCCTCTGGTGCCGCTGGTCACCCCTGCTTGTAGGTGGCCGGAGGGCCAGGGTGCTGCTCCCAGTGCCCAGGATCCCAGAAGTGTATCCTCCGTGCGGACAAGTGAGGGGAAGCCTCCGTGCTAGCCGCCCACATCTACCTGGGAGGCAGGTGGTGTAGCACAGAGCGTGGTGCTGCGCCGGTGGGCACACCTGGGTTCAAATTCTGACCAGCCCGCTTACTCTCAGCGTGGCCAGGCTCACCCCAAAGCCTCAGCCGCTTCACCTGGGAAATGTGATGGCAGCCCCCACCTCACAGCACCCGTGGGAAAGAGGCTCCTCCCTCCTCCTTTTGCTCTGGGCTCCCTCCTTGGGCCTGTAGGGTGGGGGTGTCCTTCCCCTCCCCCTCTCACAGCACCCTCCTCAAGGGGCCTCCCTGAGCCTCGGAAAACAGAGATCCGTGACTTCCCATTTCACAATGAAACCCAGAGCTTCACTCCTCATGCCCCACAAGATGCCACATGAGTGGTTCACAACCCTGGCTACACATTAGGGTCATCTGGGGACCTTTTTCAAAACTGCGGATGCCTGGCCCCACCACCAACAGATCTGAGCGAATGGATCTGAGCTGGAGCGGGGCATTCTTGCTTCCTCCGTGTTCCCCGGCGACCTCACCAGCCCGCTGGGCCTCGGTGCCCCAGCCTGCCTCCTCCTTGCTCACACACACACACACACACACACACACACACACACACACACACACACGCCCTTCAGGGCCTTTGCTGGAATGCTCTGTCCTTGGGGGTCCACATGGCTCCCCCTCACAAGTCACTGCTCCCCCCTGATCTTATCAGAGAGCCTCCACCCCAGGCCATCACATCTCCCCTGACCCTGCTTGATTTTGCTTTATCACACTGCTGACCCCTTGATGTGCCTTGTGGTTATTTGGGTGACCGTCTCTCTAAGCTCTATGACAGCAGGGACATTGCTGGTTTATTCACTGCCCCATCCTCAGGGCCCAACACAGTGCCTGGCACACAATGGGTGCTTGACCAAAATCTGGGTAAAGAAAGGCCCTCTCTGCCTGTAGGCCTGAGCTCCTGGAAGGTGAAGGCGGACACATGCATCTGGGTGTCCTGGCGCCCAGCACAGGACCAACCAGTCTGTCCAATGCATGGTGCTGATGATTTGCTCTGGAGACCGAAGGTGGTGGAATGCTGTGGAGCGTTGCGACGGGAAGGAGGGGTCTGAGCAGATGGAGGTGGAAAGATGGGCCGCAGGGGCTGAGTTGCTTCAAGGAAGAAAAGAAGGAGGTCTGGCCTACCACTTGGCCGGCCCAGGCGGCCCGGTAGGGCGAAGGCAGTGGTGGCCTGTGGGACGTCAGCCCTGACCACCGGACCATACAGTAGGGGCAGGACAACGGGAACCCACAGGAAGGCAAGGGTGGGGCAGGGGAGAGCCAGCCCCAGGCCCCCCCCCCCCCCCCCCCCCCCCCTATTTGGGTTTTTTTGGCCGGCGGCTGGGGGCTCCTGCCACCCACATCAGCCCCCCCCCCCCCCCCCCCCGCGGCCAAGGCCAAGTGGGTGTGGTGAAGGGAAAGGCCAGCGGGGACCAAGGCTGCTGGACAGGTAGGGTCAGGAGGTATCGTTTGGGGCCTGGCATTCTCACAGTGCTCTTGGGAAAGCAAACCTGGACATGGAACTGGAAAGCAGAGCAGGATGTGGAGAGCTTTGGGAGAGACAAAGGAGGCTGTGTGCCCCCAAGATAAGAGGCGGTCTGGGCAACAGAAGGTGGATTCAAAGTTTGTAGAAATTGCTGCTGGATTGGATTAGTGACATGTGCACCCTCCTTCTGTGCCCTGGCCTTGGCCATCCCCCATGTCAACCCTCTCTTAAACCGCCTCTCCTTCCCTCCCAAGAGGTCAGGGAGCCGTTGGGTTGGGGGAATGAGAGGGGCAGCCCCAGCAGCCGGCTCCTAGACCCCTCCCCGGGGCTCCCTCTGTGCTCTCCTGGCCGGCCCCACCTCTCAGGCCCCGTCCCTGGGCAAAGGCCGCCTCAGCTCCTCCCCACAAGGCCCAGAGCTGACTTCCGGCTCTGGAGGCAGAAACATCCGGAATATGGCAGGAAGGGTGCAGGGCACCCCTCCCATGCCCAGGGTGGGTTCAGAGATGCACACGAACCAAACTCTCTGTCCGCTTTATATATATACATATACAAGCAGGCCCCACCCACACTCATGAGGCCTGGAGAAGGGCCTTCCATCCTCCCTCTTTGGCAACGATCCGTCAAAATCAGCTTTTCTGTACAACATGAATTAAATATATTATCTGTCTTTGTGCTGAGTCACGGGACATTCACAGTACAGTGTGGGGAGGAGGGGAGGGACTCATGGGGAGGCCAAGACCCTCCAGGACTGCTCCTCAGGCTGAGGGGTTGGGCTGGGCAGGGGGCTTGCGTAGAGAAGCCGGGCCTGGCCTCCCCTTGGCCTTGCCATTGGAGATTCAGCCAAGTGTCGAGACCTTGGGGATACAACAGGCGTGCTCGGAAGGGGTGGTGAGGGGGAGCCTTCTTCGGGGCTGCAGGCCCTCTGACTCCCAGCCCCCTAGGGCGGGGATCAAAGCCTGTGTGTCCTATCCCACCTTCCTCCACCTTAGACTGAGGCATTTACACCCTGCCCTCTGGGAGCCCGGGGGCATGGGGAGGCTGGTGCCAGGATAGGGTGGAGCATGGACCGGGTCCTAGGGGCCGGGAAGGAGGGAATAGGGGAGGCTCTGAGAGCCCCAAGGAGCTGAGGCTGGCCTGGCACCAGCATCAAGGTGACCCTGCCCATCTGGGTGTCGTTCCCCGGACCTCGGCCCAGGGCTGGCTTATCAGGACCCAGGCATGATAAGCAGGAGCCACTTTCGGGGAAGGGTGGACAGGTAGGAGCTTGGGTTAGAGCTCCAAGGGCAGTGAGTGCTCTACCACCTGCCAATTTAAGGCAATCCTGTTCAGAATGGCGAGATGGGCAGGAGCCAGCTGAGGTGGCAGAGTGCAGCTGGTGGGACCAGCCACCTCTGGACTCAGCTGGGCATCCAGCAGCAGATGGGGCCTCTGGCCAGGAGAAGGAAATGGGGACAGGGTGAGGATGTGGAGAAGTAGGGCTGGGCTCCTCTTCTCTGCTGCTCTAGGGACACCTGCCCTGCGGGTGGGGGGTGGGCTTTGGCACACACATGGGCATCCAGGATTCCAGGCTCCTAGACAAGGTGGCCCGAGCTTCCTGCTCTCAGAGGGGAAGCAAGTGAGTGACGTGTGGGCAGGCAGCCCCTGGCGGGGAGGTATGGGGGTACCCATGTTCGGGGCACAGTGCTCAGCCTGGCGCCTGGATTCTCCCGTCTGTGTGGGTCCCACGCTGGTGCCCAAGCACCTCAGGGTGAGAAAGGGTCTGCGGACCCCCAATCCCCACCTCATCTCCCCCCAGGAAAGGAGCTCAAGCCCAGCTCCAGGGCTGATGACAGAGGGGTTGGTGTCGAGGTGAAGGCCACAGGGGAGGCTTGTGGGAAGCAGGAAGAGGAAACAGCCGTGGCCAGCAGGGCTGCCAAGAGGTCTTCTGGGCCAGCCATTAGCCCTTGTTCCTCAGTCCTCCCAGGGCCACACAGGCCCCATCCTGCCCGCCGTTGTGCCCTTGTGCTCGCTGTGACCTCTCGTCCCTGGGGGTCCGGGGGCCGCAGCAGGGTGGGCGCGGCTCAGAAGATGCTTTGCCGCCGGCTCTTCCCTCGGCCTGGAGAACAGAGGGGAAGGGATGGGGCTGCAGAGAGGAAGCTGGACAGCAGGGTGTCCCGGGGACCAGGAGCAAAGGGCATCTTCCAGGGCTATTCTGCTCCCGGAAGCCAGTCGGTCCTGGGTTCAAATCCCAACTCGGTTACTTACCAGCTGTGTGAGATTGTGACCTAGCTCCCCTGTGCCTCAGATCCATTGATTACGAAATGGGGAGCCTGGATAGTACCTATTTCAGGGCACCTGGCTGGCTCCGTCAGGAGAGCCTGTGATGCTTGATCTTGGGGTCGTGAGTCTGAGCCCCACACTGGGTGTAGAGGTTACTTAAAATACACACACACACACACACACACAAAAGGTACCAACTTCAAGGGGTGTTTTAGGATTATACGAAATAACACACTTGTCACATCTGAGGCCTTCAGCTGTTCTAGAGACAAGGTATGGTTCCCCCGGAATGGAGGCGGGAGAATTCAGGGTTTGCAAACAGAATGTAGCCCAGAGAGCGTGCCCCTTCCTCAGGGCTCTGTCAGATGCAGCGTTGTGTCTGGGCTGGGGGCTGACAAGGGACACACTGGAGGGAGGAAGCCTGGGCAGGAGATAGGGAATCCAGCTCCTTCCCTGCTCCCCATGGGCCCACCCCCCCCCCGCCCCCAAAGGAGGCCAATGTCGGGGAGGGGGGCATGCTTATTCCTCACTCTGTTCTTCAAGAGGGAGGAGCAGCCTGCCCTGGTCTCCCCTAATTAGGGGAGGGGATGGGGGAGGCACGAGCCCCTACCTGGCTGCTGGAAGGCCAGGCCCCGGTAGCCCGGGTCCTTCTGGAGCTGGATCTCCTTCAGGGAGAAGATGGACGCCGCTGCGGGGAGAGAGGAGAAAGGTAGGGAGAGAGCCGAGCCCACAGGGACCCCCACGCCCACAGAGCGCCCGCTGGCTGGGGAACCCCTATCATTCAGGGCTGGCCCAGGAGCCCCTAGCTGGGCCTTGCAGGCGGCTTCCCAGATCCCCCAGTTTTGCCCCTGAGTCACGGACGGGACCGCGAGGAGGGGAGGCCCAGGCTGCTGGGCCTCTTTGTCCCAGCTCCTCCCCCCACAGCGGCCGGCCCCCCTGGCCCCTGTCTTCGGTTCCGGGGTGACCCCGGCCCCTCCCCCGGCCTCCCCGGACACTCACTATCTTCAAGCTGGTGCACGCGCTCGCCCAGAGACCGGAAGTAGGCGTGGCTCAGGGCTGCCTCTGCGGCCATACGACTCTTGGATTCGTACTGAAAGGCACAGGGTGGGCTATGGGGCCGTGGCTGGGGGCCTCTGGGGACCCCTGTGCGCGGTGCGCCCCCTACACTGAGTTAGACGGCCAGAATGAGAGGGGCCCGAGTCTAACCCAGGAGCCTGCAGGGCCGCTGCCAGCCCCCACCTCCAAGCCAGCCCGAGGCCGACGGCGGGCTCGGCTCCCAGGTCTCCAGCCACCGAGAGCAAGCCCAAACTGGGACTTCCAGAGAGTGACCTCCTCTTGGGATGGGAACGCAGAGGCTGAAGCCACCACGCTCATAACATTAACAACAGTAACATGTCACACCAGCGACTCCCTGTGCGCTTCCTTCAAGACAGGCACCATACTAAGTGTGTTCCATAATCTCCCTTTGTCCTCGTGACCAGCTTATAAAATGCGAATTATTAATTCCTCTTTGCCGTGGAGGAAACGGAAGCCCAGGAAGGTTCTATAACTTGGCCAAGGCTACACAGCTAGTACGTGGGCTTGAGCTGGGGTTTGAGCTCAGAGTGCGCCCACTCCCACCGCAGATGGAAACCCGCGCTCCTCCTGGGCCTGGGGCTGGGGCGCCGGGGACGAATATGGGGGCGAGCGTGAGCTGTGAGCGCAGAGGTGGGGGGCGGGCCCAGGTGGGGTCTCGGGGCTTCAGCGCTGTTCGCTCTCCGGCTGCCTGTCCCTGGGCCCGGCTGGGGGCACACTCACCAGGAGGAGGCTGGTCAGGAGGTGGATGCCGTCCGTGTCCAACCTGCAGGACGGAGGAGCTGACACAGGCCCGGCCTGGGTGGGGGGGCCGGGGGCCGGGGGCGTGCGCGGCCACCTCCAGGAGGGACGGCGGGGACCGCGAGCAGGAGAGGAGGTGTGGGGCGGCAGGGCTACCTGGGAGCGTGGCTGATGAGCGGCTGGGGCTGGTACGGCGGGAAATTGTAGGCTCTGAACTCCGACAGGGCGGTCACGCCGGGCCACGTCTCTTCCGTAGGGGTCCCTGGGGAGATGAGAGGGCGCGGGAAGGGCAGAGTGAGGGGCCAGGGCCACGGGCGACTGGGAAGGATGCAGTGAAGGGGGCGGGGGCAGGGAATGGCGGAGGCCACAGGGGTCGCCGCCCCGTTGAGAGCGAGTGGGAGCCCCTCTTCCCAGTCCCTCTATGCGCCTGGGCTGGACGGGGTTCTGGCGCCCCCTGGAGGCGAGCGGGAGGGGGCGGCCGGAGACTGACCCAGGAGTCGGAAGATGAGGTGCAGCTCCTCCTTGACCGTGGAGCCCGGGAAGAGGGGCCTCCCCGTGGCCATCTCGTAGTGGATGCAGCCCACGCCCCTGTGGGGAGCAATGCGCAGGGGCGGCGTCAGGCTGGGCCTCCTCGCACCCGCCCTTCCTGGGGCTGCTCCACCAGGGCACCTGTGATGCCCTGCCCCTGGTGGCTTGAAGAGTCCTGGCCCTGGGGTGGGCGGCCCAGGACAGGGGAGGCTAGCACAGCGCAGTCCGCCACGGGGGCCTCTCTCTGGGGCTCCTCTGGGCTCTAGGGCGCTTTCGCCTCTGCCCTCACTCCGTAGAGTTTGGGTCTGCGCCCATGTGCCCGTTCCGCAAGCAGTGCTGTCTCAAACTCTGTCCCCACGGGAAGAGGGGAGTCCATAAATCCATTCTCTTGGGGACCCCCTAGCACAGAACACAGTGGTCATTCATCAGAAACCTGAGTTTCTGCTTAAAAATTGGACTGATTTTTTTCGTTCTACACCAAATCATATGCATGGTAATTTTAACACAAAAGTAATAAATCCTTTCCAAAGTTTTCAGTAGAAATGATGCTTGGGGAAGTTTCATCACATTCACTGTGGCAGCCCTCCTGTCCCCTCTGGTAACCTCCTCGGGATCCCTGGGGGGAATATTTCAGAAGCAGAGCCTTGGAGGGTCTACTTAGAGCCAGGGGGACTCTAACGTAGTCCAGACTTCATTCTTTCCCATCCGGTTACTGCAGGAGGATGTCACCTGGCTTCTAGTTAGGCAGGAGGTTAGGCAGTTCTTTGCGGAGGGTCTTGAGGCAGCAAAAGGGAAGGTGGAGGTGTGGAAACCCCCCTCACCCTGGTCCCACGGCGCTCACTCACCACATGTCAATGGGGGTGGAGTACTCTGTGGACCCCAACAGCACATCAGGAGGTCTGTACCACAGGGTCACCACCTCATTGGAGTAGGTCTTCGTGGGCACTGACTTGGCCCGGGCCAGGCCTGGGGACAGACACATCACTGAGCTTCCCAACTCCCTCTCCCACAGCACCCACCTCCTGGGGAGACCGTGCCAGACCCGTCCCCTGGCCCCGGTGGCTCCAGCCCTCACCAAAGTCAGCCAGCTTCAGCTCCCCCCTCTCACTAATGAGCAGGTTCTGTGGTTTCAGGTCCCGGTGCAGGATTTTGCGGCGGTGGCAGTAGGCAAGGCCCCGGAGCAGCTGAAACATGAAAATCTGAGGGAGGAGGGGACAAGAAAGGTGAGCAGGGGAAGGGGAGAGTGTGTCCCACCCGGGAGACCCTATGTTTCTGCCCCATGGCTGGGAGGGGTGGTGAGGTCGCTGGGGAGCTACCCGTTCTCCACCCATGCTGCGCCCCATCCTGGGCTCCATCCATCCCAGGGAATCCCATCCACAGGGGAGGGCACCAGGTGTGCGGAAGAGGAAGCAGGGTGCTGGAGGCCAGAGCGTTCTCCGGTCCGGGAGCTGAGGGGGGCCGTGCAGGGCCAGGAAGCCCACCAGGGTGGGGAGCTATGCACTTGGTTCTTTCACAGTGACCAGAAGGGGTCGTTTATCCCTTCAAGCTTCTTCAGAAGCCTCCTTTCATCCATGTACCCATTTGACAGATGGGCAAACTGATGCTCAGAGTTGGAGAGGGGATTTTATATCATCAGCTAGATGGTGGCAGAGGGTGTGTGCCTGCATTGGTGGGGTAGGGCGCATAGCACAGTTCCTGGTATTCCCTGAATGGCAGTGACCTTGCACGCCCTCATGCCTTTGAAGGTCTGAGCAACCTCAGCAGCTGGGATCCTGGTGGTGAGTGTGGGTTCCCATGCTGGGCTGGAGAACAGATGGGGGCTGAGATGGGGGCCCTGAGGGTAGGCGGCCCTTACGGACGCCCTCACCTTGACATTGTGCATGCTCATGAGATTTCCACAGTGGTCCAGATACTGCTTCAGGTCACTATCCTGGAACACAGAGCCTGGCTCAGCCCCGACCTGTCTTGACCCATGGCTGGAAGCCCCGCCCCAGGCAGGGCCCAAGGTCTGAGCTGCCTTTAAACTCCCTGGGCCCACTCCTGCATGGAATCATCTGAGAACCTGATTCTAGAACAAGGCCTGGGCTGCCCCCCACCCTGCCCCCACCCCCACCACAGAGGGGAGAAGCTGCTAGCCCCAGCCCAACTCACCAGGTACTCAAACACCAGGGTGAGAGACCGCTCCGTATGGATGAGGTCATGCAGGGTCACAATATTGGCGTGCTTTAGGTTCTTCAGGAGAGACACTGTAGGGGGCGACAGGCCCACCTGGGTCCCTGGGGCCCCACACACCCCTCGTACCCTCTCTTCCTGGGATCAGCCCTAGGAGCCCCCACTCCAGCAATGATCCTCTGCCCCTAGGCTCCCTCTGGGGCTCAGGTCAATGAAGCCCTCCTCCCGGGAGCCCCAGGGGCTCAGGACCCTAGGGTGCTGTACCCTCTCGGATGGCAGTGCAAGGCGCCCCCTCCTCATGCTCCAGCCGGATCTCCTTCAGGGCCACGAGGTTCTCCGTCAGCTTGCTGCGCCCTTTGAAGACTGTGGCGTAGGTGCCCTGGGGACAAGAACCGCGGCAGCACCAGCCACACTCAGGGCCCATGGCCCTCTGTCCAGCACCCTCCTCTCTGTGCTTCTGCTTGCGCTGTGCCCTTCCCCCTTCTTCTCCTTTCACTGAGATTCTGTGTATGCTCCAAGACCCATCTCTCTCTGACTCTGTCCCTCACTCCTCCCTGTGCACAATGGACTGTCCTCCCCCTGAGCCCCCAGCAGGCGAGGCGCGCTTCTATTGTAACACAGTTTTGTTCTTCCTTATGTTGATGTTTACAGGTAGGCCCCCTCTTTGGGTTCCTGGAGGGAGACGGCCGTGTCTCTCTCCTGTCTGTAAACCTTTGGCTGCCCCAGGACCCTGACACAAAGCTTGGCGCAGTGGTAACAGAAATAGCTAACCGCCCACAGCGCTTACTCTCTAAGCGTGTACGCGAGCTTCTTAGAGTAACCTAGTCCATCCCCATGACAGCCCTGGGGGCACAGCCATTACACCTCCATTTGACAGAGCAAGAAACTACGGCACAGAGAGGTCCCATCATTTGCCCAAGGCCACACAGCTAGTAAATGGTAGAGACGGGATTTGAATCCAGAGAAACACTTGCGGGAAAAGCAGACAGACAGACAAACTGGATTATGCCCAGGGGCGCCTGGGTGGCTCAGTCGGTTAAGCGTCTGCCTTCGGCTCAGGTCATGATCCCAGGGTCCTGGGATTGAGCCCCGCATCGGGCTCCCTGCTCGGTGGGAAGCCTGCTTCTCCCTCTCCCACTCCCCCCTGCTTGTGTTCCCTCTCTCGCTGTGTCTCTCTCTGTCAAATAAATAAATAAAATCTTAAAACAAACAAACAAACAAAAAACTGGATTATGCCCAGAGCCCACGGGCCCCACTCCATCCTCATGCCCTCCTCCAGGACCTGGGCCTCCCTCAACACCTGCAAAAGGCTGGGCCAGATTGGACGGCCAAGACAGTATGCCTCTGGGGCAGGGGCGATGGGAAGGCAGGACAGGGTGGGCAGGGGAGACCCTGTCCCTGCTCCTCACTGTCCCACCCAGCCTCTTACCTCCCCCAGTTTGTCCAGTTTCACGTATGTTTCCAGTTTCCCAAAGCCGATATCTGACTGAGAGGGAAAGACATAGGCTCCTGTGAGCCTGAAGGCCCCACAGCCCCACATACGTGACACCCCCCCAGCCAGCCTCCAGGAGGGAAGGGAATGAGACCCCCATCAGGGAGAGGGAACAAGAGAGCCTAGCAGGGATGAGGGCAGCCACAAGTCCTGCCTCTTGGCCTCTCCCCTCTATCCCCAGGATAAAGGAAGGAACCCTAGGAGGTGTGAGTTTCTTCCTCTGCGGGCAGTGGAGGGGGCAGAGCCAGGGCTGGGGCACCTGGGATTGCCACACACCTTCAACACCTGTCTGTCTCCGCCTTGCTCAGACTACTAGCTCCTCGCGGGCAGAAACTGTGTCTTGTTCTCAACTGTACCTCATCTGTCCAGTTCAGAACCAGCCTCCCGGCAGTCTCTCTCATCAGCATACTTCCTCTAGTTCAGTGGTACCCGATCCTTAACAATATAGATCCCTGGGCCCCACCACCAGAGTCTGATTCTGTAGGTATCTGGAGTGGGGGCCAGAGTCCACGTTTTGCAAAATGCTCCCAAGGAAATATGATAAGCAGCCACGACTGGAAAGCACATGCCAGCTGGTCTATGGGGGCTCAGCTCCAGCCCTGGTGGGACTCACCTAGGGGAGTGGACGTTGACCAAGGACTACAAGCTTGCGAATTGGCTGACGCCAGCAGGTGGCGCCAGAGGCCCACAGACTGCTGCAGGCGTCCGCCCGACAGGCAAACCTGAACTGATGTGTCCAGGCTGGGGGAGGAGGGTCTCCCCTGGTGACCTCTGACCCTTTTGGAACTCACCAGGGATGCTCGGCGGGACATGCGGCTGAGCGGCTTGGGCAGGTCTGGACTCTCCAGGTGTAGCTTCTGCAGGAATTCCTGGGGCAGGCGGATGTCCATGGGCAGAGACAGCCTCTTACTGATGTCCTGCAGTGGCCGGGATGAGACGGGGACACCCGCGTTTGCTCCAGGTTACCTCGTGCTGTGGGACCCTCACTTTTCACCCAGGGCCTGGCTTTCCCTGTAGAGCAACCCCAGCAGGGCCAAACCACAGGCTGTGACCCCAGGCTCACAGCAGCTTCAAAGATGTGCTCAGAGACATATGTGAACACGCAGGGGTTGCTGTGTGACCTCAGGAGGTCCCTTTCCCTCTCTGGGCTGCTGTATAACCATCTATAGAATGATATTCCAATGGATGGAAGCCTATTTTTCTGATACGTGGGCCCATGCAGACGAGTCACAAGAACAGTAGTCAAATTGTCTGGCTTCGTTATGTACCAGGACTGTTCTAGGCACTTGGTATATATTAACTTGTTTAATCTTCACCATGACCATTTTAACACAAGGAGACTGGTATACAGAGGTTGAGACACTTGCTCAAGGTCACAGAGCTGATCAACAGCAGAGCTGGGATTTGAACCCATGGAGTCTGGCTCCCCGGCTGCCACCCTCCTTGGGCACACACTGTCGGGCGGGCCCTGCCGCGCCCACAGGGGAGAGCCCAGAGCCCCTCACCTCCATGGAGAAGCGCCGCAGGTTCTGCCGCCGGTACTGCAAGCCGGGGGATGGCTGCCCAGGGTCGTCCCCGCTGTCTGTCGGGGAGAAGGGGCTGGACTCTGGCTGGGGGTCTCTGCCGAGAGGCCCAAGCTGCAGGTCTGAGGGGGAGAGGCGTCAGCTGCCCACCCTGTCCCTCTGCCCCGGGGGGAGGGGCAGGAGTGTGCCGCCCCACCTCTGTCCTCCCCCAGCAGTGTGGGCCAAGTCAGGGAGGGCCAGGAGGGGCTGTGGGGGGCACCAGGGCGGGGGGGGGGCAGCCGGACCCCTCACCCTCATCGCGCCTGTTGTGGAGCTGGCTGAACTGCTCTGTGAACTCGGCCAAGGACTCCTCGATGGTCTCGGTGCGTGGCACGGACAGGGAGAGGCGGCGCTTAAAGTTCTTCATCTTGTTCATGGTCAGCGGGGACCAGGCAGTGGGGCCTGAGACGGGAGAGGGGAGCAGCGCGGGTGAGAACCAGGCACCAGGCCCGGCTGACAGCAGATGCGAATTCTGGGTCTTGTCTCCGTCTGCCCATCGAGCTCTGGGGCCCCGCATTCGGGCGCCAGGGTTGCATCTTCTTCACCAAGGTTCCAGTACCTAGCCCTCTTCCTCCCTGTGAATCCCGCTCCCCCGGCCCCCCAGAACCCCTCCGTCCCGGCCTGGCTACTATGTACTAATCAGTATAGCGAAGTGCTGCTCCTAAGAGCAGTATGGCGTGCCGGCAGGGGCCTGGGGGCCTCACCAGGCCCGACGGTAACCTTTGGGCTCCTGGAGGGCTAGAGAATTCTCAAGAGGCCTGGAGTGGCAGGGAGGGGACCAGAACTCGAGCCAATAGTTCTTCACCGGCTTGTGTGTAAGAGCTTGAGTATGTCAACAGCCAGTAAGCCTCACTGACGGACGCCCAGAAGCTGAACATCAGCTCAGCCTGCGGCCCCGTGACAGAGTCTGGTCCAAACCCCACTTCATCCTCATACTGACACCTGGAGGTCCCTCTCTGGCTTGTCCTAGGTCCCTGGGACCCAGAAAAGGAGAAGGTCAAGGGAGGTGACGTGTGCCTCTGAGCTGTGCCTCTCCAGCTGAAATGTAGGAGGTTAGGAGCAGCTGAAGGTCTCAGGGGACACACAGAAGCTTGCCGGAAAAAGAGGGCCCCAGGGACAGGAGGCTGAGCCCCTCTCACGCCAGAGCCCTGAGGGGGCAGGGTGTCCATGCCGCAGAGAACATAGTGGGGGAGAAGGGTGGGCTGCTCTGTTCACCTCAAGGCCCCTTCCCGAGCCAGAAAGGGTTCCCTCCCTGTGCCCTCTGAGGGGGTACCCTGCTGGCCACGCAGTTAGACTGCTTCTTCCTGCAGACCCTTCCTTCTGTATCTTGCCCTGAACCACCCCCCCCGCCACTCCCCTCCATGATTTCATAAGTTCCCAGGTGTGGCTGCCCCTCATCCTGCTCTGCCCACACCTCCCTGGTGGAGCAGGGACCAGGAGGCCTCCCAAGTGCCCCACCGATGCCTGCCAAGAAGGCATCCAGGGCCGGTCCTGTGATGGGACGGGGCCACCCTGCACCCTCTCCCAGCTTTTACCCAAGCACCCAGCACAGCCCATTCCCAATCACTAGCCAGTTCCCTGTTGCCAAAGACCCCTCCTGAATCCCCCTGGTTTAAGGGATTCTGGGCCATAACATGTTTGCTTTGCTTCCTGGTCATCCTTCTGTCCTCAGCCAGCCTGGAGAGGGTCCCTTCCCTGGGCCAGCAGGCTCCTGAGCCCAGAGCTGGGGGGGGGGGCAGTGAAGGGGATGGGATGGGGGTAGGGGGGCGGCCAGGTCCTCTTTTCTCCGGCTGGCGCCAGCTGAGCCCATCTCTGTCCGCTGGGCCCTAGAGTCTCACTTGGTTCATTCAGCTCGACAGGTGAGGACCGAGTAGCTACTATGTGCTGGGGTCACGGTGGGGAGTGAAGTGTGGTCCCTATTCTCCAGGAACTCAGCGGCTGCTGATGCCTCCTCTGAGGAGAAGGTATCAGAAGCTGTTCTTCCAGCTTCCTTGGCAAAGCCGGCACCTCGGACTTTCCGGATTCCCCGTCCCTAAGCTCATTCCTGCCCTCCAACCTCCGCCGCTCCTCCCTGGCCCCCAGTGCTCTGGGGCCACCGTCTATAGGACGCATGGGTGGACATGAAGCTCCCAGCGGGCAGCCACCCCGCTTTACCCTGGAGTGTGCAGCCAGCCAGGGGCCAGAGCCTGTCCCATAACGGAAGCTTCGTGACAGTGGCAGCATATGGTTTCCAGGGACAGGAGGACCTAGATGTGTCCTACCTGTCGCCTCACATTTCCCAGCAGGATAGGAGAGTGGAGATGTCCCCATTGGACAGGTCAGTTGTTTACAAAGTTGGCTGAACATCAGTAGCACCAGGGAGTATTTTTAAAAATTTCAGATTCCTGGGTCTCACTCTCAGAGTCTGGAACTGAGAATGGTGACTGGGAAAATGAATTTTTTTAAAAAAGCATCCCCAGGGGCACCTGGATGGCTCAGTTGGTTAAGCGTCTGCCTTCGGCTCAGGTCATGATCCCAGGGTCCTGGGATCGAGTCCTGCGTCAGGCTTTCCGCTAAGCAAGGAGCCTGCTTCTCCCTCTGCCTGCCGCTCCCCCTGCTTATGCCCCCCACCCTCTCTGACAAATAAATAAAATCTTAAAAAAAAAAAAAAAAAGCATCCCCAGTGATCTGGACATGGAGCCACGGTGAGAAGCATCTGAGGTCTAGGTAAGGGATGGTAATCCACCCAGGATTCCAGATTGCCCTACTGTGCTGAGACAGGGAATCCTCTGAGCTGGGGAGGTGCAGGAAGGCAGAAGACAGAAGGCAGGCCGAGCGGAGCAGCAGAACCGCCCCCATACGCCCCCCAACTACCATACAGGGGAAGAAATGTCTGCCCTGCTGCAGACTGATGCCCCAGGCTCGGTCATGGTTAGCCTAGGGCTGTAGTGGGGAGCCAGGCACTTGGCTCCTTCAGGTCTGAGCTCTGCCAAGAGGGACTAGTCACGCCCCCTTCTAAAAACAGGGCTCCCCCATAAAGCCGTTCAGCAGTCTGGGATTTATGGGATGGCATGTTGGGTTTGTGTTCAGGAATCCACCAGTAGCTGCCATAAATCTTATGCCCTTGCTCTTGCCTGTGGGGGATGGGGGCTTGTTAGAAGCCTTCTAGGAGGGAGGCCCCCGATTTCTGCAAAACAAAAGAGAACCAGCCCTGAGTGGCACCTGCTCGTGCTGTCCCCTCAGTTCAGTTAGGAGCAAGGAGCCACCAGCTTGGGTCTGGGGTGGGATGGAGGGTGGGCTGGGGAGCTAGAAGGAAGGTGAAGCTGAGGGTGGCTTCTCAAGCAGGAACACAGGGCCAGGCGATGCCGAGGGATGGGGACCGGCTGTCCTCCACCCACTTGAGAGAGACCCAGAGGAAGTGGTTGTCACTGAGCAGGAGGGACGGAGGTCAGATGTAAGGATGGACTTACTGGTGGCGACAGCGAGGCAGGCGGCAGGGGTGGTGACCGCAGCAGAGAGTGGACGCCTCGCTCTGCTGGGGACAATCGGGGCATTGAACCCGGCAGGGTCTTGGGTGTGACAGGGCAGACTGAGTAGTGAATGCTCCTTGTTGTTCCCTCGCTCAAGACATAAGATGCCTCTGTCACTTTTCCCTTGAGAGAATCAGCTCTTCAGATTTGGGGGGCCAAGGGGGAAGGGGGACAGGAAAAAGGCCTGTCACCTTGTTGCTGTCTGCCCCTCACCCCCATCCGGGGACAGAAGGGCTCAGTGTGACCCAGCCCGAGGCCAGCCCAAGGCCGTGCACAGTGTGGCCTTTGTCCCCGGGGCCAGGGAGCCATCTGGGGCTGTCCTCGTGCAACTGGTGCCAGGGCAAGAGGGAGCTGGGCACCCAGGGATGCTGGGCTGGGGGCTGTTGGAGAAGAGTCCCCCTCAGGAACTGTGGGCGCAGACCCCCCACAAGCAGACCCCGCAACCAGGCCTCCCGCCCCTCCTGCCTGCCTGCCAGGTGAGCCTAAAGTTCTCAGCCTACCTCCTGTCATTTCCTCCCAGGCACACACCAACCAGCCCAGAACTTCCTGCTGGTGCCCAAACAGCAAGTGGTACAGGAGGAGGGAGGAGCCAGGCCGGGAGGAAGCGGACACTTGCCCAGAGGCTGCCATGTGCCCAGTGAGAAAGGGCTGAACTTCGGGAACGGTAGCAGGAGAAGCACTTACAGATCCACCGTTCCATCCCCTTGTTGGCCCGTTGAGGACACCGAGGCTCCAGGATGAGACCCGACTTGCTCGAAATCATGCAGCAATTTCCTGCTTGTTACTAAGTGCACAAACCCTGTGACCACATTGCTCCCTGCTTCTCCTAAAGGGAGCCCCTCCCTGGGACCCAGGCTGTAAGAGCTGTTTCCTGTTTGAGGTCTCCTCCACCCCCACCCCGAATTAAAAGCCAAATTCACATTCTGGTGGCACTTCAGTTATATAATCTCTCTTAGCTTTGGCTCTAGTCTTTTGCTTGCCAAGTATTTATTAACAGCTACACATGCCAGGCACTGTTGTAGACCCTGAGAATCCACTTATGAAAGAAACAGACATAATTTCTGCCCTCATGGCACTTATATTTTAATGGTGGGGAGCAGCACAAACAAGAAAATAAATACATAAAATGCACAGGATGTTAGCTGGTGACAGGTGCAACAGAGCAAAAGAAAGTAGCAGAGAAGGATGGGGGCTGAGGGGGATGGGGTGTTGCAATTTTAAACAGGGTAGTCAGGAAGGTCTCTGTGGGAAAGTGACATCTCAGGAAGAATTCCAAGAAGGTGTAAGCAAAGGAGCTAGTCATGCGGAATCTAGGGGAAGCAGATCAGTGCAGGAATAGGCGATGCAAAGGTCCTGAGGCAGAAGTGAGTTTGGTATGCTCTAGGAACAGCAGTGTGGCTGCAGAGGAGGCCACAGGGGAACACAGAGCAGAGTGTCAGCCCCAACAGGGAACAGGAGGGTTTCAGCAGCTGAGTGATGTGATCCCATTTAGATTTCAACAGGCTCCCTCTGGCTACTGTGTTGAGAACAGACTGTGTGGGCAAGGAAGGAAGCAGGGAGCCTCATCAGGAGGCTACTGTAGAGATCCAGGTGACATATGGTGGTGGTGGCCGAGACCAGTGTGGGAGCAGCGGGAGTGGTTGGCTTCTGGATAGATTTTGCGGGTGGAGCCCAAGGGATTTGCAGAGGGGGTGTCAGAGAGGAGTCAAGCAAGACTCTGAAGGGCTCTGGCTGGAGCAACTAGGAGGATGGAGTGGCCACCGCTGGACACGAGGATTGCTGGAGCGGAGGTTCGGGAGAGAAGACCAGAAACTGGGTTTGGGGCAAGTGTTTCCTGTCCAGCGGACGCCTGAGTGCGGACGCCGGGTGAGCTAACACGACGCAGCACCAGCAAAAGGAGGCCGCCAGGGGATGTTAGCTCTTCCCTCCTCTTCCCCCAAGCTCCTGTTCAGATGCAAAGATGTGCCGGAAAAGAGCCCCAGATAAAGCTCACGAGACACGAGACACGTCCCTCACAGACTCCTGACAGCCTACGAAGTGCTCTGAGACCCCCGACGGAAAAGGGGCAGGAAGCAGGGCCGTGGGCATCTACCTGCAGGCCTGAGACACCTGACTGAGTGGGAAAGACCAGGCGGGCAGGGTCCCCCCGACTTAGATGACACAGCTCTCCAGGGCCACACAGGGCAGAGGACCCCGGCCTCCTGGCTGACCGCTCTCAGCCCCGGTCCTCGGAGGGGAGAAAGCTCCCCACGGCAGACCGGCCGGGCCCCCAGGCCCAGTGTCCAGGGAGGGCAGACACAGCCTGCTGCCCCCAGGACAGCCCCTGCCAGGCCCCAGACCTGCCACCTGCCCCGGGCCTGGGCCGCCTGCCGGGCCCTTACTGGGAGACTACGGAGGCAGAGAAGGAGGTTGGCAGAGCATCCAGGGAAGCTGGGCAGCAGTGTCCACCCCACGGAAGTGAGGGTGGTGTGGAGGGCGGAGGGCGGCTTCCTCCCTGAACCTCCAGGAAGCCAGGCTAGGAGATTCCTCTCAGCAAACCCCTCTGAGAAGCCCTTTCCCTCCTCCCTGAATGAAGCCCCAGTTCACAGCCAGCACCCAAGGTCCTTCGATCCAGCCCCCTGCCTCCAATGGCTTTGGTCTCCGCGCTCCCCACAACCCAAGCTCAGCTCCAGCAGCTGTACCCTGGCCCGCAGTTCAGGCCAGTCCAGGCCTGGGGTCTGGCGAGGCTTTCCCAACCCCCCAGGGCCACCGGGCGGCCCTCGGATGGGCACCGTCCGAGAAAGTGCATCCTTTCCCAGGGCCCCGGCGGGGACTTTTCAAGCGCCCCTCTCACCAGGGGCACTCTGCCTGGTGTTGGTGACGGACAGCCGACAGGCACACAGGGAGCACCTACTAGGCTCCAGGAACAAGTCAGGGGCTTCTCCAAGTCCCTCTTCTGCTTTCGTCCTGTTTTCTTTTCTTTTAGATCTCAGTCTCTGAGGGCCCAGGGGCAGGGCTTGCAGGCTCCAACTCGCAACTGCCCACTCTCTGAAGCCCAGAGGTTCTGAGCCTCGGTCTCGAAGGCTGATCACTGGCCAGGACACCCTCGGCCGCCCTCTCCCTGCCCCCCACCTCGGTCACTCTGCCACTTTGGGCCTTTGGGCGGGTTTCAAAAGAACAAGCGGCCACGGCTGACCAAGTTTGCGGACGTCATGAGCTGGGACTTCAGAGACACTCCCTCCTCCCAGCGAGATCTGTGCCTCAGGGACCCCTGTAGATAGCATCTCTTCCTCCATCCTCCAGCTGAGCCGGCCCTGCACAGCGTGGGGCTTCGGTTTCCCTGGCTTGCGACAAACCTCAGGGGCAGTCGGTCAGCAGTGGCCCAGAGCCCTCATTGCTGACCTTGCTCTGCCCGAGCTCTGGCCTGGAGGAGAGGCTGGGAGCCTGGGGCCTTCCAGGTGGCCAGAATCGAGGAGCACAGAGAGGCCTGCAGCTGGCCTGCCAGTGAGGAGATGCTTCCCACAGCCTCTGTTGGGAATGCAGGAAGCGGGCGGTGAAAGCCCTCCAGGAGCATGCAGGGCTAACCTGCAGGAAGCGTGGTCAGGAGGTGAAATGTCTGGGGCTCAGGGCCGCCCCTGCTCTTTGGGCAGATGTACCATTTATCCCTGCAGGGTCCTACCTGATGGAAGTGTCCTATAGTGAGGGCCACATGCTGGCCAGGCCGGCTCTCCAAAATTCTCTGCTGCTTGGAGTATGGAAGAAATCCCAGCTTTGCCACTTAACAGCATCATGACCTGGGAAAACGCCCCATGCCTCGGTTTCACTGTCTGCTAAATGGGGAGAATATCTAATCCCCGATCCAACTGCTAAGAGGCTACTGGATTTAACTTTCTTGGTTGCTTTCTGATGATGTCACTCCCCTCTTCAAAATCCTTCAACATAACACTGCCCTCAGACAGAAGTCCAAACTCCAGAGCCCAGCAGACTAGGCCTCTTGTGTTTTGATCTGTCTCCTTCTTGAGTCTCGGCTCTCACCGCTCCCTGGAGGGTCCAGTTTTATGGGGTGCATTTGTTGTTCCCGGAGTAAACCGCAGTCATGCCCCACAGCTTTGCACGTGCCGTTCATTCGGCCCGGGATGCCCTTCCTCATTGTTCCCTTGGTAAGAAGACTTCCAAACTCAAGTGTCACTTCCTCTGAGAGCCACACATGACCCCACCTCCTCCCTTTAGGTAAATTGGGATGCTTCCTCCTTGTCGCTTCCAGACCAGCCTGAGTACACTTGTCACTAGACTGTGATGTCCTGCAGGACGACAGCAGGGTCTCAGTGAGCTGTTCGCCCAGCACCTCATGCAGCGTCGGGAGCCTACGGGGTGCTCGGGCAGTGTTCGGGGAATGAACGGGGCCACCAGGCCACTGCGCCCCAAAGGCTTGTTTACAACTCTTTCCTCTACATACATCTGAGGCCCACTGAGGACAAAGACCGTTAGTCCCCGTGAGCCTCCGGCTGCTCTATATGTGTGCAGTATAGGCTGGTTCTCTTCCTCCTTTCAGTCCGGCCAAGGCTGTTTCTAGGTTTATCTCATGAGGCCAGCTCCATACTGAGAAGGTGGGCCTTGAGTACAGCCGGGGTGGGCCCGGCCCTCTTTCTGGGCACCCAGAGCAAGGCCCGCGGTCCAGTGAACCAGCCCTAGACTCCAGACATCCTTGGTGCTTCTGACTCTCAGTGGGAACTCGGACATCGGCGGGACTGGTGGGCCAGGGACTAGGGAAAGCCAGTCGAGTGCTCCCATCTTCAAGGCTGCAGAAAGGCATAACCTCTTCCAAGAGGCCTTCTGCGATGACCGTCACTTCTCCCCTGGCCTGAAAGCCCACTGGCCCGAAAGCCCACTGGCCCCAGCCTATGGCCTCCTGGACATCCCTGAGCAGGGTGTCTGGCTCCCTGGACTGCACCTGTTCATTTGTCTGCTTCCCTGGTTTGCCTGTGAGCATGTTAAGAGCAAGGACTGGGTCTGACTCATCATTACACCCCCAGGGCCTGGCACTGAGCGAACCCTCAAATGATCAGCTGTGAGTTCTGAATTCTAGGGGCTATTTGGAGACAAGAGAGAAGCCAGGAGACAGTCAGTTGCCCACTGGACTCGAAGCCTCAGCTGTAACCTAACCCGCCTTCTCTGGCCGGCTCTTGGCTCAGATGGCAGTCGCGGGGTGGGGAGAAAGGGAACCACTGAGGCACAGGGGTAAGCTGCCTGCCAGAGAGTGACTCCCTCAGCGAGGGCTGTGGAGGTCTCTGCTTGAGCAGATGACCCACAGTGAGGGATAGACTGGGGATGGGGAAAGTCTTAATGCTAGGTTCCCACCAAACACCACTGAGTTGGGGCCCACGGGGCTTGTCGGGAAGGGGTTTGACAGGGCCCTGGGGCCTTCCTCATGTGTTCCCATCCCTCTGGGGCAGATTCCCAGGGTCTCACAGGTCAGGTGCACTACCCTGGTCACACCTTGGCCTTGACCCCTACAGATGACCCTTCCTGACCCCCTGACTGCCCACTTCTAGCCCCATATCAGCCCTGCTGATACTGTTGCCCTCCTTGGCTTCCTAAGGCTCAAGGAACAGAGGCCCATACGTCATCTTCTGCTTTTTCTTTCTGACCCTTTTTGAGACCCAGCTAAGTCTGGTCTGCAGTCTTTGGAGAGGCTCTGGATTTGCAAGTGCTAAGATGGAAAAAGGCGCCCTTTGGCCAGCTCTGGTCCTGGCTGTGCAGAACATTCCAGACCAGAGGCTGCAGCAAGGAGCAGTAAAGGCAAGACCCATCCCCACATCACCCTGCCTCCAGACAAGGCCCGCCTCCCCTCCCAGGCTGAGGAGACCCTTTCCCTGCTCCTTTTAGCAGGCTCCATTAAAGACCCCTGAGGAAGGTCCCTCAGCCACCTTGCCCAGCATTTTCAAAATCCCAAAGTCTGAAACCTTTTCTGAGGTCTTCCTTCAGTCCCAAAGGAAACAGCTCACACCTTTCTCCTCTCCATTTGCTTAAGTGCAGAAGCTGGTGCCCACCATCTTCCACACAAGGAAATGGAGGAGAAATAAGGAGGATCAAGTTTGCCCACCCTCTAGCTCTCCCTCATCCATGCAAGAGGCCCAGCTTTCTTGGTGGTCTGTCACAGGATCTTTGTTAACATCAAGTACTGGCATCCCTGGGGACCTCTCAGTCTCGGGAGCAGGGAGGGCAGGAGGGAAGGCTTTCCCAGCATCTCTAGACTGTATTCCTATTTATACTCCACTCCACTCCCAGCAGCCCCCTGCCTGGCCCCTCCAGTCTGGCCCACATTCCAACAGGACCCCCGTCAATATTTTCCAACCTTTAGGGCAAGCTGGCCTCCTCACGCTCAGCATGGCTTCCCTCCCACCAGGCTGGGTCCAGGTACCCACCTTGGCCCGGACCACCTCCTGCTCCTCCTGCCTCCAAGGCCCCCTATGAGAAACTTCTGAACACCTCACCGTTGTTCAGCTGTTCTCTAAATGCCCCCCTTCAGTGTCACTTGCTGCCCTGAGCTCAGTCAGGCTCCTCGGGGGAGGTACTGGTTTCTCCTAGTCACTCACTCATTCCACAGGTACCTGCTGGGGGGGGGGCGGGGGGGGGCACTGTCCTAGGCTCCACGCCCTGTCTCCCTTCCCTTGGCCTCCAGGCTCTCCTCCTGCTTCCCTCTCCCTCCCCCATCTGCCAGACTCACTTCCTCTACCTGTCGCTCAAATCTGGCACTCCCGAGTTCCCTCTCCGGCCCTCTGTTCTTCCCCTCTGAGCGCTCTTCCTGGTGACCTCATGCACTCCCGTGGTGGGGACCGCCAGCCACGTGCTGATGACTCCCATACCCAGAGCTCTGGCCCCAGCAAGCCCCAGAGTGGCAATGAGCAGGTCCGACTGACTACCTGCTCTGCTGTCTACATGTCCCCGGTGGGGCGGGGGGGGGGAGGTTGACGAACTAGAACAAACCTCACCGGGCCGGAGGGAGCAAATAGTTGGAGAGGTGTTTTTAAGTGAGAAGGGCAGATGTGTGCAACTCGCAAAGCTCCACGTGGCTAGATATTCACGTGCCACAGACGCACCCTTATAAACAGGGACACTCTACCTATGATCCAGAAAGATACGAGATCAATTGCTAACAGAAGTTGTCTGGGTGGTGGAACTGGGAGTGACTCTAATACCTTCTTTTTGCTTACTTGCATCCTCCGATACTTCCATAATGGCCACTCACTGCTTATGTTAAAAGAAGTAACACTTCTTTTTAAATGAAAAGAAAGTATTTTTAGATTGAGATTCCAAAACTCTTTAGTGCAAGCCTGGGGAGAACTATAATTATCTCGAACAGAGACTGGCAAACTTGTTCTGTAAAAGGCCAGATAGTCAATATTTTCGGCTTTGGGGGTCATATGGTCTCTGCCGCAATCACACGATTTCCCCCCCCACCCCTGTAGAAAGTGCCCGAAGACAAGATGGACACAAGTGAGTGGGGCTGTCTTCCAATTAACTTTTACTCATGGACACAAAAATCTGAATTTTATACCGTTTTCAATGTCACAGAATATTATCTTCTTCTGTACTGACCATTCTTGGCTCGCGTGCCGTACTGGAACGGGCGGGAGGTGGTTGAGCCCTCACTCGCGGAGGCTTGCCCCTGAGCGTCCAGTGTCTGTACGGCATTTGAATCCAGCACCCACTCCTTTGGGAGGTTCTTTTTCTCCTCTTATCTGACAGTGGGGAGGCCTTCCAGGGCTTCCTCAGTCATCCGAGCTGTGGCAGGGACTGGCTTCGCAGGCCTCGGCTGGGGGAAGCCCTTGTCTGTGCTCCAGAGTTTAAAGAACGGAGGGCAGGGTCCCTCCCGGAGTCTCAAAGCACAGTTCACCTTAGCAGCAGGATTGTTAAAAGTTGGAACCACAAACCCGTCATCTTGGATGGAGCTTTAGAAATCCCTTGGTCTGTGCCCTCATTTTTCAGGCGAAGAAGGCAAGACTCAGAAAGGGGAATGACCTGCCCAAGGCCACTCAGGTTGAAGGGGCAGAGCTGGGACCAGAACTGAGGGCCTGTGACTGCGACTTCAATGCTCTCTTTGCTCCTTTGGGGACTGCAAGGAGCTGCCCAGAGATAGCACCCCCGCCACGGGGTGATGTCACCAGGGCAATCGGCAGCCCACTCAAGGACCACCTTACCTCGAGAAGAAGCAACGTGAGCTGTGGCTCAGCCCAGAGCATGGCACCGGGCCCAGCCACAGTGGGGGGTACCGCCAGCTGGGCTCCGGGCCAGTAACAGGGAGGGGCTCTGGGACCCCTCGTCTGGCCTCATCCCATGCCCTGCTTGCAGAGGTGGTCTGGAGACCCAGCATTGCTGACTTTATGAGTGGTACCCTCGGGCACAGGACCTACCTCCTACCTGCTTCCAGGCACTGAATCCTTTGCTGGATGCCGGGGGCCGGAGGAGAGAAGCAGCCCTGGTTCCTGAAGGGACCCCCCCCCACCCTCTGCCCCACAAAGGAAAGGAAGGGTAGGCTTCTTTAGGGAAGCAAGGGTGTAAAGACAGAAATCATTCTGGAATTTTGTCAGAACTTATCACAATAACAATAAAATGCAGAAGGTCCTTGGCATGAGGGAGAGTAGAAACGTTTTAAGAATAGTTCCCTTACCCCTTTTGAGGCCTAAGCCGTGGTTTCTACAGGGACCAAGCAGAAGCCAGGCTACTGAGAACTGCCGCGTGCAGCCCAGTGACTCGGGGGGCTACTGCCCGTCGCTAATGACACGAGGTGAGGCAAGAAGCTGGGAGCGCGGTGGCCACTGCCTTAATTGACATCCCCACGGCATGTGTGACACTCCCACTCTCCCCATTGTCTCACTGACGAAGCTGAGGCTTGGGTGGGCAAGGTCCTGCGCCAGAGGCCCCTCACTCAGCCGCAGGGGCAGGACTGGAGCCAAACCCCAAGTTGGTAAACCGCCCCCCATGCTGGACAGAAGGCGGGCGCTCGCATGTAAAGAATGAATGAATGCACCAGGCGGACATTATAGAGTCGCCTCGTCTGTCCCCACCCCGCCAATTCCAGGGAAGACTTGATTTAATGTCAGTGGGTGGGGTGGGAGCACAGGGTGAGACCCTGGTCCACCGTTCCAAGAAAGAGGGTCTCACCACCGTCCCTCCAAAAGTTCTGGCCAATGTCTCCTTTTTTTTTTTTTTTTTTTAAGATTTTATTTATTTATTTGACAGAGAGAGATAGTGAGAGCAGGAACACAAGCAGGGGGAGTGGGAGAGGGAGAAGCAGGCTTCCCGCGGAGCAGGGAGCCCGATGCGGGGCTCGATCCCAGGACCCTGGGATCATGACCTGAGCCGAAGGCAGACGCTTAACGACTGAGCCACCCAGGTGCCCCGTGGCCAATGTCTCCTTACCCAGGGTGCCCTGTCTCACCAGGGACACTCATGCCTGCAAGGAGCTTTAAGACCCTTTCTGGTTGCAAGCCAAACCCCATACTTGCCTCCCCATCCCTCCTCCCCTGCAGATGAAACTGTGAAGATTTCAGAAGCAGATGGGCTCTCCTTCAGACAGCAGTCCTGGCTGAGATGCGCCTACAGCTTTCCCTCTTCTTGAGCCGCCAACACCACTGGCCAGCTCCCGCCGGGCCCGGCCGCCAGCTCTATGGTGATCCTGGGCCCCAGGCCCTCGGCCCGAACTGCCGTTAGCCCTGGCCTTAGAGTTGGGTTCTAGGGGTATGTATGCAGCTGTGGGGACCAGGACAAGGCAAGCCTAACGCTGGGGAGCTCCCACCCCTTGGAGATGGCAAAGCGCCCACTCAGCAGCTGAAGCCAGTGGGGCAAAGGCAAAGGGTCCAGGGTCGGGGAGAGGAGAGGTGAGGGCAGGACACGGGGCTACAAAAGAGAAATGTGACTTGTTCCCAACGAACGAGGTGAAGCTAATCAGTGAGTTTGGACCCAGGCCAGCCACTCCCTCACAGACAACAGGGCAGAAGAGGGACTGCAATTAGTTAAGTAGTAAGCAAGGGTCTTCTTACCCCGGGCAAGGAGGCCTGGCCGGAGGCCCCTTGGAGCCAGAGGCTGCAGGTTTTCCAGCTTCCAGTGCCCACCTCGCTCATGCTAGAAACTAGAGGGCAGAGTCCCCACAGCACAGATTCCTGGTCCCCTCCTGGCAGGTTTCCATCCACCCCTTCCTCCCTGAGCTGGAAGAGCAGGAAAGATGCTCAGGGCCCAGCCTGCTGGGGTTAGGAAAGCCGGCCTTTTTCTCTACCCCAGAGCCAGGTATGGTGTCATAACTGGGAAAGTTCCTTCCCAAATAACCATGCACGATTCAGCTAATCATTGGGCATCTGCTACATGCCAGGCACTATGTGTTATTTCATTTAGTTCCTCTAACAACCCGCCCTACGATGACTCCCATTTCACAGATCAGGGAACTGAGGCTCGGAGAAGCTCAGGAGTCTGCTGGGGAGAGGAGGGTCAGCTAGTAAGTTCTGGACCTGGATTCAACAAGACCCTGGTTCGCCTTCCCTTTAGGTCTCAAACTCAGGGAAGGAAAGGAATCGGGAGGGATGGATAGAGATGCTGGATGAAAATCCCAAACAGGGTGACCCCAGAAAGAAGAGGCATGGTTGGGGTAGAAGCTGGGAAGACCAAGCCAGACTCTGCCCTATAGCATGGGGCATGTTGGCAGACGACAGAGTCTGGGTCTACAGAGAAAACAAGTGCAGCCCAAAAGGCAGCATCATGTCCCCTGGGACCCAGGGGGTGGCTTCCCAGGCAGGCGGCTGGATCCCATGAGATCTCAGACCAAGAACCTACTTGTTCCTCGGATCTGGTGTCTCCTCTCCTGCGACCCACGGAAAAGCCTGGCTCTGCCTGGCACAGAACAAGCCGGAGCCTCCTTACCCAGAGCACCACACCTATCCTTCCTTCTCCTGAGGACTGATGTCGAACCAGAGAACTCCAGAGCGGGCCAGGATCTCCCCTGATGGGGCAGGGACTGTGAGCAGGGAGCTCAGGGTCGGATGGAAGTGGGCTGGATCCCACTTACATGAGACTTGGGGAAAGCTGGTCTCTCAGAGCCTCTGTTTCCTTGCCTATAAAATGGGATGGCAATGCCTACTTTATGAAGCTGTGGGACACACTGCTGGGCACCCAGCAGATATTCTATAACTGGTAACCACCCAGGCATTCAGAATTCAGATGTAACTTACTGAGTCCACTCTGGCTCTGGAAACCCCCATACATATGGGAAGAATGACGGCTCCCTTCTCCTGGAGGGGCATGGGTGGCCAGTGGGGAGAGTCCTAGGAACCCAACGGGAGGGTGAGTTTGCAGGGTTTGGGGGAGGTCAGCCTCACAGGCTCATCAGCTGCACAGGAGGTGGCTGGGGCAGAGTAATCTGAGCCAGTAGCTTTGCTCTGGCAAGGTGCCCCTCTCTCCAGACCACCTTCAAGATGCAGACCCAAACCCAGAAGCCACTATTGCCTGGGACCAAGCCTGCCTCCTCTCAGCCCTAAGCCATGTGTCCCAGCCCCCTCCCAAGGCTAGACTAAAGGTAGGGGATCTCTGCGGGCAGGGGAGCCTGTCAGCCAGTCCTCCCAGCATCCTCGAGGATTCTGGTCCCCCAGCCCAGTGTGCCCATGTGCTGTGTGCCCATGCCCAGTGGAAAATGCCACCTGCATCTCACAGGGTCCTGGGCGGGGGGTGGGGCAAGCTGAACATGCTGCATCTCTCCCAGGGTCCTGGCCAGGGTGGGCAAGCTGGCGCTGGCAGTGAGTCACAGTGCCCAGGCTGCCACTGAGGAACTGCAGAGGGATGGGCTGGGGGTGGGGATGAGATTCTGGGGCGCTGACCCTCACCCCTCACACAGCCCTAACTTTCCTACCCCTGCTGTCAGGAAAGGGTTCAGAGAGCATTAAAGAGGCCACTGGTGCCTAGGAGGGTGCTGACCCCACAGCACAGAAAACCGGTCACTGTCTCAACAGCCCGACGCCCACAGGGTCTGCAGACAACTCCGGCCGCCAACAGGGAGAGAAGAGAGGCCTCCAGCCCGGACCGATTTCAGATTTCAGATTCCTGATTCTGTCCCCCCCCCCCCCCCCCCCCCCCCCCCGCAGAATCCTCAAGCCACACAGCGCAACAGGCCACCCGCCGTCCTTCCCCACCGCTCTATTAACCCCTGGCCTCCCGCTGCTGCGGGGTGGGGGCCGCGGCCCCTGCGGTCTCCTGGGGGGGTCAGAGGAGAGGCCGCAATCCCAGAGGCCCCAGTCCGCCTCCACCGCCCCCACGCTGGAACCTGCAGGGCTTCGCGTGTCCTTCCACCTTCACCCCAGGGCTCTGGTCTCCCACCTTCCAGCCTGTCCCTCTGGAAAGTTCACCGGAGCCCAGAAAGCCCTTCAAGGCGCGATCTGGCCGCACACTCGCGCGGGTTCTCCCGTCACCGGAGACTCCCGACCCTTGCCCTTCCCAGAAGGAAGGGCGACTGGAAAGCGCCTGGTCTGAACCTGGGTGGAAAACTCTGCTTCCTCGGGTTCAGACCGGAGCCCGGGGGCCCGAGGGAGTCCCGGCGGAGACTCCCCGGGGTGGGGGGGATCTGCGAAGGCAAACCGGCGCACCTGGAGCTGGGGAGGGGCCTGCTCGGGGCCTCACCCACCCCAGCACCCGAGCCCGCACGCCTCGTGATCTCCGAGCTCCCCGCGGCGCTCCGGCATTTCCCTCCAACCTCCCGCCCCAGGGCAAAAGCAGACCGGCGCCTTTAAGAGCCGCTCCGCTTACCTTTGCTCGGTTTACCCGGCGCCGCGGTGCCCCCTCCTCCGACCGCCCCCTTCCTCCCCCGGCGCGCCGCCCGCCCAGCCCTCCGGACACTGCGCGTCGCCCGCGGGACTCACCGCGCGTGGCCTGGGGGCCGCGGCGCGCCGGCTCCCGCCCGCGACAGCCGGGGTGCCGCGGGCCTGGGCGCCGTGCCCTGCGCCCTGCTGGGGTCCCTGCCCGGGCTCGGGGCTGCTTCCCCTGCTCCGGAAAGGTGAGCGGCTCCCCAGAGAAGCTGCAACCTGAGCTGGAGGAGGAGGAGGAGGAGGAGGAGGAGGAGGAGGAGGAGGAGGAGGGAGAAGGGGAGGGGAAGGGAGGGTGGAGGAAGGTGGGGAGGAGGAGGGAGGGGGAGGAGGAGGAGGAGGAAGGGAAAAACCCGGCCCCCGCCAGAGTTTTTCACGTGTACAAGTTGACTCCTCCCCCGTCCCTCCCGCCCTGCCCACAGCCGCTGCCAATCCCCAGGGCTTCCTCTGCCCAGGTGCCCACCCCTTTCTCCCACTCTGGGAACCAGGGTCCAAGTGCCTCTTCCGGTTTTGTTCCTAGGCCTGGCCTCTGCCAGCCCTCTGGGGCTGGCCCGGAGAGCCTTAACTAGGCGATGAGCCCCTCTGGATCCGAGCACCCCAGGACTGGGGCCAGACCACCAGGGGTAATTTGCTGACAGTGCCTTTCTCTAAAGGTAGCTTTCCCACCTTCTGAGTCTGATCCTGGATCCCAGCACCGGGCACCCCTGGAGCTAATGCCCACAGGCCCGTCCTGTTGGCCATATTTGCCTTTAGTGCTCTTGCAACAGTAGCCCTAGGGTTCTCCCTCTGCCCTGTCCGGTGGGACTTGTCACTTACCTTTTGGGACCGAGCTCCCACCTGGTTGACCCCACCTCTCTGGGGCTTCAATGAAGCTTCACCACTAGCCATCACCCCCACTTCCTACCCTGAAGGGTAATTCAGTTTGTCCTTTTGGAATTAAACCCCACAGGCCAACTGAGAATCATCCAAGAAACCTTACAGAATAGCTAGCGCTGGTCCAGCTTTCATTTTACAGAAGGGGAAACTGAGGCCCAGGAAGGCGATCGGACTAGCCCAACGTCCCACAAAGAGTTAGTGGCAAACCACGATTAGGACCCAAGCTAATGGCCACGCCATCTAACTTCAGAGATCCGAGAAGACTGGGAAGCAGTGAAGGGCACCGTGGCCCCACCTGGGCCCCGCCCAGCCCTGCTTCCTCCTGAAGGCTGTGAGGAGAGGGGGTGGTATCTCAGATCGTATGGGCACCAAACCAAAGAGGTCTGTGTCCTCTGCCTTGCCGGTGGGCATGACCTCTGCAGTCTGGGGGTCCTCATGGTGTGTGGGAGAGTGTGTCTTGAGGAGGGTGGTCCACAGTGTGGATGTGTTTCCTTTCTGGAAGCCATGGGCCTGAGATCCATCTCTCAGGACCACCATCTGCCCTCCACCACCAGCCCACATCCAGCCTACAACATGGGATCACTCCAGACTCCAGGAGGGCTGGAGATGCAGAAAGAAGGAAGACCCCAGGTGCTTGCAGGTGAGTGACTTGTGGGTAGGTCAGCAGGGGCACCCTACAAAGGGCCTCCCAACTCTGCTACCTCTGTTTTCTCTGCCAGGGCATGCAGATTTCCTGGGCACATGCCCTCTAGAAAAAGAAATCTGCCTAGTGCTGAAGAGGTGCAAAGAGTGGATGGATCCAGAGCCTCCAGACTTTGGGGATAGTAGGCTGCCGGGCTCCATAATCCATGTGTATGATAATAACACAGGAGGCAGAGAGGCCGGGCAGAGGCAGGAAGGGACAGGGAGGGTAGGGGAGAGGGTTATGGCTAAGAAACTGTGGGTACTAGAGGATTCGAGAGAACGGGGCCAAAGGGTAGAGTTTCAAGGAACCAGGGGAATGGATGAGGTCAAGAGGTTTCAACAAAAGTTTTCTGAGCATGTCTTATATGCCCAACAACAGCCAGGATGCTGGGCACAAAGGATAGACCGAACACAGTCCCTCCGGATCTCATGGTCTAATGGGACAGGGAACAAGAGTCGGGATGTTGTAGGACCCAGCTTAGACCTGGGGTTGCCTTCTGCTGCTTGTACTGAGGGTCTCGGGATGAGAAGACAGTGGAGGGCAGGAAGGGGTTTCTGTTTTCCCAGGAAGCGTAGGTAACACCTGTGCAGAATTCAGGGATGAGAGGCCAGAGCTTAGAGAGGCTGGGACCGGAGGTGACACACAGAGGGAGGCAGGGGTTGGGTTCTGAAGACCCTTCTAACATTTGCTCTATCTGGAAACTACAGGGTAGTGTGGAACATTTCAGGGGAAAGAGAAATCACCAGGTCTGTGGTGTAGGATGATCCCCCAGCCAAGAGGAGGACTGAAGGTGGGGCACATCTGGAGACGGGAACCCCAGTTTGCAGGTTGCTCCCAGCGAAGGATGATGCAGGCTTAGGCTGGAGCAGTGGCAGCAGGGAAAGGGGAGGGGACTGACTCGAGAGAGAGTTTGGAGCCAGGATCACGGAACTTTGTGTCTGTTTGAATCTGGAAGATAAGGGAGCAACCTCTGGAGTGATAGACCAAGGTGGAAGCTTCTTAGGGACGCTTTGATTCATAGAACCTCCTTTTATTTGTTGTGTGACCTTGGGCAAATGACTTACCCTTTCAGAGCCCAGTTTTGCAATCTGTAAATACAAAGATACTAAAATTCATCTTGTGTGGTTGTTGTATATATTAAAGATAATGTATGCCAAAGCATAGGCTTAACTCATAATAGGAATTCAATAAATAGTAGATGTAATTACCGTTGTTTGTCCTTGCCACAAGCATTTGTTGAGGATCTGATACGTGCCACCGATTGTCCTTGATCTTTGGGACTTAAGTCTCAGTCCCTATTCTCATGTAGCTCCCCATCCAGTAGGGAAGAGATATGCAGAGGAACAGTCATACAGCAAAGCAATAGGGACTGGGGCAGGGGAGGAAACTGTGCCCAAAGACTCAGGGACAATTCACAGAGGAGAGGTGACAGCTTAAGCAATGTAGGGCCAGCTGTCTCCTCAGAGATTGTCATATCATGCCCCCCAACCCCCCACTCCCTGACACGGGATTGAGTTTCACAATCTGAAATGTTCAGTTTTGAAGGCATTTGTCATGTTCCTTGGGGTTGGGAGAAGGGGATGGACTGCAGATGGGTGTCTATATGGAACCCAGGGAATGGTTTGCAGAACCTCGGCAGCCCCAGGGAAGGGCATGAGCAGATGGGCAGTTAGAAGAAGGGAACGAGGGAAGAGCGAACATGGCCATGTGGGCAGAGCTTGCTAGCTGGATGGGGAGCCTACGTGTGTGTGCTCTTTGGGCCATCCTAATTTTTCTGCTCCCTGTCTGTGCCCTTCTAAAAATTCCCTGCAAAACCATTTGGTGTCCCTCGCTGTGCCTCCCATGCCGATTTTCTTTCCACATATCTCTCAAGGAGCCCAGCTTAGTAGAAGCAGCCCTACCTGGTCCTCCACTAAGGAAGGACTCCTGCCCTCCTGCCCCACCGAGCAAGACCTTGGGCTTTACAGCCACATAGTCTGTGACCTCTCTGATTTTCCAGTCTGAAACGTGGAGATAGCAATAGTCCCTTTCTCTTGGGGCTGTTGTGAGGTTCCAATGTGTTGTAAACTTGGCGCCCAATCAATGCTTGTTTCTCTTCTCTGCTCTATAACAGCCTCCTTGCAGAGGGTCCGACAAGAGACTCTCAGCTAGGGATGTCCCCTGGCACACCGGCTTCCAGGGCCCCTCCCCTATAGGCCCTGCAGACCCCTTCCCCTCTGCTAGCTTAAATAGTCACCAGGGCAGTGCTGGCAGGATGACAACGGGGGCCCAGCCGCAGCCCAGACCACTCCCCCGCTCCAATCCTTGCTGCCAATGACATGCCACTGCCCTGCAGATAGGACAGGCGTCCGCGGGTGCCCAAGGGCTGAGTGGGGAAGCTGGAAACAGCTCTCCCTCACAGACTGTGTGGGCAGTGCATTCAAATAGCTTCTGAAAAACCAAAGTTCAAGCCCGCCCCACTTTCCCCGAGGTGGCACAGCATCCAGACAGGGAGAGTTCAGCCAACAGAGAATCTCCTTTCTGCACGTTGCTGCAGGCTCTCCTCCCTTCTGGCCCTGTCCACACACAGGCAGCACAGTCTTCAAAAGCACTGCGGGGACGCTTGGGACTCCCAGAGATCTGACTCTGCCCCTAAGGTGCAAGAGTCCATTTCATTGATCTGGGCCTCCGTTTTCCTCCTCTGAAAAATGGGAATGATGTGAGAGGCATCTCCGGAGGGTTCAATGAGAGGGTGAATGTGAAGGTACTTTGTAAACTCTAAAAAGATCTGCATGCATATGAGATCATTAGTGTTTGGCCAAAGAGACCTTCTTAGGGTTCTTAGGAGACAAGTGAAGACCAGAGAAATGAGAAACGAAGTAAGAACACAGGGATGCTCTCCCCAAGAACCTCGGGAGTGAGATTGGCGGCAGGGACCTTAGCCCATGGACCAAACCCCAGTGGCCTAGCTCCTTCCAAGCGTGCTAGTCAGTCAGGACAGCAGGATGTGGCTGGGCCCAGCCAATTCTTCCTCCTCCTCTGAATAAATCCAGGCCATTGTTTCCCAGTGACTTCTGGAGAGTGGGGACGATTAGGAGACAAATGTCATTTACCTGGTTCCAGTGTGATTCCACGACAGAGCCCAAAAGTTGCCACTTTGTCACTGCGCCGAGCATCACGTCCTCCCCTCGCTGCTTGTGCTAAACGTACAGGTATGCGTGTCCTTGTGCATGTGTGAGTACACACACACACACACGCGTGCGCACGCTGTGTACAACCGCTCCAGACTTCAGATGGAGCAAAATCTACATCCCCAGAGGGTTCCAGGAGAGGGTGGGCACATAAACAGAGTAAGCCAATCACAGCCCCGCTGACCCTAGCAACCATCAAACCAGTTAGAGCCCCACCCCTGAGTCCAGCAGCGCCTCCCAAACGCACCACAGACACACACAGGCACAACCTGCATTGCCATGGTGACGAAACCATCCCACAAGGCAGGGAAAATGGGCAAGTGGCCCTTAGCAACATGACCGGACCAGCCACTGGGGTGAGCCTGCAGGCAACAACTGGCTAGCATTAGGTCGCTCTGGGGAGAGGGTCCCCATGCAGGGAGGGGAAGAAAAGAGAGTTGGTTCATCTGGGCTTCCTAAGTCCATTTGTTAGCCCTGGGCCTCACTTTGCTCACCTGTAGATGGGGTCGAAGACATGCTCAGCATGTGTATTACAGAATGGGCTTGTATTATAATAAAGAAATTCCTTTCAATTGCTAAATAAGGATAGGAACTATAGGTTATCTTTTCAGAAAAGCTTAAGAATTTTGAAACTTCTGGGTAAAAGAAAGCTGGCTGATCCCCAGAAAGACCCTAAAATCCAGCTCATGAGCTCATTGTAGAGGTGGACCTCAATTCAGTTTGAAAACATTTCCTTGGTATCTACCACATGCCAGGTGCCGATGTGGCTTCAGCTGTGGCCAGGTGGACTGTGAGGGGCCTGCAGAACATGTTGGTGGAAACGTCTGGAAATGTTGGGGAGGTCTGTTGGATAGGTCTGGAACAGGTGCTTATAGGGGTGGCAGATTGCCTTGAGGAGACTTTGCTCAGGGCCAGGGAAGAGGGCTGAAGCTCAGACTGTGCGGGCCTCCCTGGCAAACTGGCTTCTGGCTTCCATACCTCATCATCCTCCCTTTGGTCAGCTACCAGAGAGATCTTAATCCAAAATGAAAATTTGACAAAGGGCTCCTCTGCCCAGCTGCTCCTTCTCATGACTCCCCAACGGTGGGCCTTGGGTCCCCTCCTTCAGAATCTGAAGAAAGCTGAGGGATTCCCTTCCTAGAATCAAAAATACACGTGCCTCGCATTTTCCATTCATTTTTGGGAGCTATGGGCCTCTCGAAGCTCATTCATGGACTTGCTCCAAGAGGCATGGCATAGGAAGCCCCATGTGGCTGGCTTCTGCCTCCCTCATCAGCTCACTTTGTAGCCCCCCGCCGCCCCCATCATTGGTACGTGCCGGGCCACATGAACTCTGTGCACTCGCCTTGCACGCACCTCCGCACTTCACTGCTTCATGCCTTTGAGCATGTCCTTCCCACCAACTGGAGAGAATTCTTCCTTTCACCTGTTACCTTGTAAACTCCTGTTCGTTCTTCAAAACCCTGTTCAGGAGTCAATACCTCATAGTCTTTGATGCGGCCGGACAGGCTTGATCACTCCTTAGTGTGAAGAACTCCTCTCACTGCGTGTCTCCCAGTACATGGGGGATCCATGTCTTTCTTCTTTACTGGGCTTTCCCAAGACCAGACGCCACATCTTTAGTCTTTATATCCCTAGTACCTAGCATATAATAGGTCTGGAGAACCCAAATGGCAGGACAGAATTGGCAAGAGGAAACGGCTGACAAAGGAGAAGAATGTGCACGCCTGGAGTTAGGACAGGAGCCAGGAGGAGAGAGGGTATCAAGGAGGAACGAGGTATCAGGAGGAGCCTGGAGGTCAAGATGGTTAAGGACTGAGAGGCATCATTGAATTTGGCAACGAGGAATCCATTGGTGGGGTAACCAATTATCCCAGTTTGCCTGGGAGTCTCCCAGTGCTGGAATTGGAAGCCCCAGGCAAACGGAGGTGGTGGGTCAGCCTGGATCACTGACCCTAATGAGGGCAGTTCTGGAAGCGGGATTGGGGCAGAAGCCCGCATGCGGCAGGCTGGGGGGCGACTGGGAGAACTGGTGACTGCTGAGCCCGTGGGCTGGGCCGGGGCAGGGGTGGGGGGCCGCGGGAGCCTGTGGATGGCACCAGCCTCCCAGCCCATCTGTCCCGATCCCACTGCCCCGCAGAGAAAGCAAACAAGGCTGGCGACAGGAGCATGGTGTACACCTTGACGACATCTTCCCGAAGGGCCCCCACCACTGCCACCCAACTGACCCTCCCCACCACCCCAGTGCCCACAGCACCAGCGGCCTTCTGTCCCGTGTCTGTAATAATTTGTCCGGTAAGCGCAATGGATCCAGCTACTGGTGGACTCTTCTCCTGAGCTGTTATTTAAAATCTTTAGTTTGTGTTTCTTGTTCAACTAATTAGATTCTGAACTTCTTAAAGGCAGGGGTCATGCCCTCCCTCCCTGCGTCCCTTGCTTCCTTCTTTCCTTCCTTCAGTAAACACTAAGTAAGCACTGTTTATCCGGTGGTCAAGGTGACAGGCACAGTTCCTACCCTCAGGTATCTCCATGTGGGTTCAGGCCTCCTACACGTGGAGAACTTCATACCCCTGAGCAGCTGGGTGGGGGGGAGTCCACGCAGGGCTTCAGGGGGCTGTGAACACCCATAACATCGTATGCAATAGAGACATTTGAACAGATCCCGGTGCCATTGAATGGTATGTCCGGGTTGGTATAACACGTTAGGAGAGACCAGAACTCCGTCTCTCCCAGTTAGACAGATTAAAGAGAGAGAAAAAGAAGAAGGACGTTGCTCTTGATTGCATGGGAAAGCAGTAGCCCCCACAGCAATGATCACAGAGCCTGCCTCCGTCAGCTGGCGGGGCACCGTCTCATTAGCCAGGGTGCCGAGTCGCCGCCGCACGGCCTGCTGGGAGCTGCCTCCTTGCCAAGTGCCTGCTCCATAATTAAACACAAAATCCCTGGCTCTTCAAGGGGCGGCCTGCCCCTCCTGTGGGGGGGGGGGGGGGGGGGGGGGGGCTGGGGAAGGGTGAGGCCTTGATCTGACCCTGCTGGGGGAAGGGGAACGGAGGGCTGTGAGTTGTGAGTGGGGGTCCCCAGGACCCTCCCCTGAGCTGGGGAAGCAATTTGTGAAGTTCTCAGGGAAAGGAAGTGAAAGAGCTTGGAATGAGAGGAGGGACTGGGTCTTCTCCCCACCCGGACCCCCAGGACCCACGGAGGGCAAATGCGCCACACTGGCTTCTACAGAGACTTCTGAGCTGGGCACGAGGAAGTGAGGTCCTAGAAAGAGAGGTGTTGGAAAGTCTTCGCTCCAGGTTTGTCTGAGAACATCTAAGCACCCACACACCCTCCACATACACACACAGAGACATGCACACCATATAGCCCCCCACATACACACACCCACCACACCCACCACACACACACTCCATTGGTTTGTAACCAGAAGGGGGCTGACAGGGATGGATTCTGGGAGAAGAGGTTGGACAAGATGGCCCCCAGGGACTTTTGTAGCCAAAACCGGAGGAGGGAGTGGGCTGGTTGGCAGGTGCCCAGACCACCTCTGGAAATACAACAAGACGTGTGTAGGAGAAACCATTTGACAAGCCCTTTTAGGGTACAGGTGAGCTCTCCTCATGGTCAAGTCTGCTCTAGTGACAAGATGGTGGGGTTGGCAGACCGCAGTGTTTTTGCTCTGCTCAGTGGGGAGCGCACACTGACTGGGAAAGCCAGAGGTCTTCTGTGCCCACCCCCACCAAGCGCTTGTCCTCTCTGCTAAATCCACTTTGAATAAATACTGAAAAGGTATCCTGGGCACCCGTAAGTCTCTAGCCAAACATAATCTCCAGCTGAAGGGCAGAGACGGCGCACCCTACCAAGTGTGGCTGTCGGGGGGAGGGGTGCAGTGTGAGGATGGAGCTAAGGGAGAAAGGAGGTGGGAGAGAAGGCAGCTGGCTGGAGTCTGGGGATGGGGTGCCTACACCCCTCCAGAGTTAGCCGGTCCCCTCTGGAATGGTTTGGGCCTCAAGGACTCGAGGCTCCAAGCTCCAAGCTCTAAGCTCCGGCTCCAGCAGCTGGATCCTGATGGAGGACAGAGCCACAGAGCAAATTATTCTACACAGGCCAGAAGGCAAGTTCACGGCGAGCAGAGACTGGGAGACGCAGAGGCCAGAGCCTCTGAAACCAGGGCACGGATAGAAGACGTGTGTGCTGTTTGGCATGCATTTGCAAGGCCTTAATTGTTAAAACAGAGCAGCTGGGTGGATAGCCAGTGCCCAGCTGCAGCCCAGAGAACTAACTCTGCCCACAGTCAGAAAAGTGCCCAGAAACCGCTCTGGCCCCTGCCCCCCCCTCCCCGGTGGTTATCCTGACTCTGATTGACCCCAGGTCAACACTGCCACCCCCAGTCTGGGGAAAGGGGGAGAGGCCAGGACAGCCTTACAGTGGGGACTCACACGCTGGCCTCTGAGGCTAGCATGGCCCTGAGAAAGGCCTGGGTAGGATGTGCCTGTGGCCCGCTGGGATCAGCAGAGAGCCCTGGGCCACCACACCGCACCGTGTGAACCCAGCCCTAGAGTCACAGCTCATTTCCTGGGGGCTCCTCCCAGACCCACTTCCCCTTTTCCTGCTGCCTGGGGATGGGTGGGGGCCCCAGAGCCGCCAGGTGTGGCCCAAGGGATGAGAGTGGGGCCTGGCAGACGGGAGGGATCAGGAGGGATCAGGAACCAGAAGGAATCTGGACGGGCCCAGGGTTGGGGGTACAACTGGAGGAGTGAGGAAGGATTTACTCACAACCCTCTGTCTCTGGGCTGGGCCTGTGACCGGAGTGGTGTGATTAGCAGGGCCTCCCAGGAACACGCCCTGTGTGAGTGGTTGTGAGTGATGGAGCAGATACGGGGCCTGCTCTGGACAGACACACCTGAATGATCAGCTGGCGTTGGGGGGGCCCTCTACCTGAATGAACAGGTATGTCCCATCAGAATACATCTGACTACGTCAGGTACTACCAGGTGAAAATACACCTGAGCGGCCAGGCAGAGGTGATAAGTCAAGCCGAGTGAACAGGTATGACCAGGTACAATATCTGGAACCACCAGGCTGCCCCAAATCAGACCGGAGTGCCAAATGACCTGGCAAGAAAGACCCATTCCAGGGCACCGGCTGCTCCAGGTGACAGCCCCGCTTGCAGCCTGGTATCTAGCAGTGCCTGGCAGAGGCGGGGGTGGGGGGGAAGGAAAGGAATTGTGAACAGTCTGGAACCCCCAGGCCTACTGTCTGCCCCGGGGAGCTGGCCCACCGTCCCTCTGGGGTGTTAATACTGCCCAGCACTTCTTTCCCAGGATCCCAGCCATTTGTGAACCCACGACTTCGCTCTTAGTTAAACGGCTGGTGACTGAAGCTGATCCAATATTTACTCCTGGAGAGAGGGCAAAGGGGCAGGCGTTACCCCAGGCAGCCTGAGGCTGCAGTTGGCTGGGTTCTGGGGGAGGGGAGGGGAGAGGAAGGGAGAAGTTGCTCTGTGTTCCCAGGGACTAGAGTGTTTCTCAGACCTTAGGTATCTCCTAACCCAACCACCTACCTCCTCTTGCTGCCACGGGCTGGGAGGGACTCGAAGGAGACTTTGTCCCGAAGTCAAGGAGATGAGGGGCCTAAGCCAGGAGTTGCCAGAACTCCAAGCCCCTCCCTGAGAACAAGAAGGCACCCAGGTCCTGCCCTGGTACCCAGTTGGAGGCTTCCAGGGCAGGAGGCCTTCCTGCAGGAAGGGGACAGCTCACTTCCCCTGGAAGGGGATGGGGACAAGGAAAGGAGGTGCCCTGGACTGAGACCCCACTGAGGAAGGAAAGCAGGCAGGCACAAGCATCAGGACCAGCAGCCACCACCCCCAAGAGGAGTCGGACCCGCCAGGACTCTGTAGGAATCCCGAAACTTGGTCATTTACCTACATTTACGTTCTGATTGTCCCTGGCATGATTAGCAATAAACCAATGCACCCTGCCACCAGGTTATTTAGGGGAAAAGTCGTTGAGGGGATCTCCCTGGCCAGCCAGGCCCAGAGGAGAAGCCCTAGGGATAGAGGGAATTGGAGCTGTTTCCTGGAAGGAGAGGGAACAGGTGGAGAGTGGGGCTTTCAGAAGAGAGAGGAAACGGAGGGAGTGTGTGTGTGTGGGGGAAACCGTCAATGTGTTTATTTTCCTGGGGGTCTATTATGTGTCAGTTAATTCTCATGATAACATGAACTAGATATTGTTATCCCATTTGACGGATGAGACTGAGGCTGTAAGCGGCTAAGTGACTTTCCTAGTCACATACTGCAAGGCAGAGCTGACTACAAATCCAGGTCTGAGTTGGGGCCCGTGTACCGTCAGCAGTGCCCTGATGCTCCTGCTTGGCTCCGGGCCCCCTGCAGACTCCAGCAGCCCGGCGTGGGGCAGGCCACACTGGGGCAGGGAGTCTCTGCCCCCACCTCAGGGCGCCCACACTCGAACTCTGTGATCCCAGCAGCCCCTCGATGCTGCAGGTCAGGGGCAGCACCACTCAAGAAAAGACACAGGCTCTGGCCTCGGAAGAATCTGGATGAAGTTACCACTCACTAGCATGTGTGAGCTTAGGCAAGTGGCTTAACTTCTCTAAATTGTCTCATCCATAAAGAGAACCTAATCGTGCTTACTCCATAGGGTCGTTGGAGGATCAAATGAGAGAATGTATATAAAATGTCTAGCACACAGTAGGTACTTAATACATGATAGTTCTTGGCATGGTTGGCTTCACAGACACGCATTCATGCAGTGCCCAGGGGGTCCCACACACAGAAGGCCCCACACCTGGTTTAATGCTTTATTGTTGCCTTCTTCTTCTTCTTTTAAAAGATTTTATTTGACAAGAGCAAAAGAGCACAAGCAGGGAGAGCAGAAGGCAGAGGGAGAGGGAGAAGCAGGTTCCCCACTGATCAGAGAGCCAGACATAAGGCTTGATCCCAGGACCCCAAGATCATGACCTGAGCTGAAGGCAGACGCTTAACCGACTGAGCCACTCAGGCTCCCCATGTTGTTGCCTTGAAATTCTTCATGCTTTTTGAACAAGGGACCCTGCATTTTCGTTTTGCTTTGGTAAATTATCTAGCCAATCCTGCTTATCGGTTTGGGTTCAGTTCCCTGAATCCAGAAGGGACTGACTTTGCCCCAAATTGGAGTAAGCTACCGCAGCATCATTTCATGATTTTCCATGTCTGCAAAGTTTCTTGGCCTCTCCTCTCCCCATCTTGCTGTGGCTCACAAGAAATCAGAGAGCCAGACAGAACCACTCTCTCCTTCCACTTCTAGCACCTCCGTGGTGGAGGGAGAAGGTCACACTCTTGCTTGTTCTGACAAGAGGGCCTTTTGGGGGAGAACCTAGAGCCCTGGCTTCTGGCGAGCAAGGGTGCTCTCCCTGATGCCACCAGCCCCATGAGGTATCAAATACCCCACCAGCTTGGGAGCCTCCACCTCCCCCAGCTCACTTCCTCCGTGGGGCTTGGCAAGGTCGTGGCCCCCTCGGCACCCACCGGGGGGAGGGCTGCAGGCAGGGGCAGAGACAGAGCTCTGAGCGATAAGGTCAGGAAATAATGGCCAGGGTAGGCACTCCAGACACTGACGTCCCAGGACTGGAACCAGAGGCGGAGCCCGAGCCGGACCCAGCCCTCCCTCCCTCGGATGCCAACTGCTCTGAGGCATCTGACCTCCACAGCGTCTGCCCCTTAGCTGTTTTTAGACTCCTGCTCCCAGGGGCCCAGTGTTTGCTAAATTGGCAGTCAGGGCCCACCTACTGACCCCTGAGAAGCATTGCTGCGGGGGAGATGGAAACTGATTGGCTGGGAGGCTGTCTCCCCTTATTTGCTCTCAAAAAAAGACTTATCCCATCTCTAGACCTAGGAGCCTTTTGCAAGGACGCCAGGTCGGGGAGGATGAGGGAGAAGACAGTGGAAGAAAAGTCTGGGATAGAGCTGCAGGACTGGGGGAGAGGAAGCATAAGCCCACCCAAAGACCATGAGATACCAGAGCCAGGAGGGACCTTTGAGAAACAGATCAGAGAGGGAAGGTAAGTCACCCAAAGTCACAGCGCCAGGATTGGAACCGGGGTCACTGATGCCCAGCCCAGGGGTCTTTGTACCTCATCATTTGACTTCAGGATCAGAGACAAAGTGGGGTAGCAGGGGAAGTGAGGGGTGGAGACATTGTCTTCCCCCCACCCCATCCTTCTGCGCGCGCACACACACACACCCCACGGTTCTAGTCTAGCTCTAATTCCTCCTGGAGACTGGTGGGGACCCAAGTCAGGTAAAAAGAGATCAGGGTCTGGAGGGATGTGCCCTCTGACCCTCCTATGTGCATGGCCTCTGAAATCTGAGGCTCCTGAGCTGGTAGGCCATGCTATGCTTCTGCTGGGACCCTTCTCCCAGGGGCTGATCTGACATGGCTGCTACCTTTCTGAGTCCCCAGGCTGAGACTGTGGGGCATCTTCATGGGAAGTAAGGGACCTGGGGGGTTCCCATTCGGTGTGGGATCTTAAAGTTAATGACATTAATTGCTCATTTTTAAGCATTTTCTATGTGCCAAGCACAATCCTAAGAGCTTTTAACATTATCAATTCATCCAATACTTACATAGCCCTATGGATATAGGTACTATCATTGTTCCTACTTTATAGTTGAAGCTGAAACAGAGAAGTTAAGTAACTTGCCCAAGATCACACAGCTAGTAAACACCAGAGCTGGGATTTGAACCTGGGCAGCTTGGGAGTGGGTAACCCGTGCTCCCCCAGCCCTCTCCAAATGAGTGCTGCCCTTTGGGTTCCTAGGTCCGTGTTGCCGGCAATATAAAATCTGCTTGATCCCATCCAGTGAGTTTTTAGTTAGAAAAAGCTACCTATACTTTCTACCTAACATATACATGTACCTTCTGATTCAGCTCCCCTCCCCTCCCAAACCTGGGTGCCAGGCACTTGCCCAACAAGTAGGCAAATCTAAAGTTCGGGGGGCCTACCTCTCTCTCCTCAGCCCCTTTCCTGCCCCTCAGAAGGCTCCTTAATGGCCTATGCTGCCACCTCCTGGCCACAAAGTGTTAAGACTGGCCTTCTGGGTGTTTCTCAGGATTCTTCTCTTTTCCTCTACTTTCCCTCCAGGGATGTCATCCTCTCCCAGGGCTATGTGACCATCTATATGCTGCTGACTCTCAGATATATATATAATTATTCCAGGTTTTGTTTTCCGATCTTTATTGAGATGTAGTTGACATATAACATTGTGTAAACTCATGGCGTACACATGACGATGTGATATACGTATATATTGCAAAATGATGACCACAATAAGGTCAGCTAACACATCCATGGCCTCGCATAGTTAGGTTTTGAATGGGGAGAGTGAGAACATTTAAGATCTATTTGCAGCCCAAGTCTTCATCTCTTCTGAGAACCACGTCTGTGTGTCCCCATGCAAATGGCTCTAACACCCCAGCAGCCCGTGATTCCCTCAAGTTCAGAGCCGAGACCAGATGCCCGCTGTGCTGGCTCCTAACTCGGCTCTCAGGTCTCAGCACCGCACTGCTTCTCCAATGACAAAACATGAGACACGGACACAGGGAGAGCCCCGGAGAAGGACAAGGTAAGGATCACATGCCAGCTGGTGCCAGAGTCAGGATTTAGACCCCAGTCAGAGGGCAGCAATAGCGGGGCGCTTTCTGGAGCATACCACATCGCTGCTGGGGGTTTGGAGAAGGGAAATGCCTTCTAAAACGCACAGGTAAGGGAGTATCGTGTAAGCTGGAGGGCTGGCCAACCCTCAGAGCTTTTACATCTTTAAATGGTTGAACGCATTCAAAAGAAGGATATTTCATGACACCCCACATTAAATGAAATTCAAATCTCAATGTCTGGAGATAAAGTTTTATTGAAACGCAGTCGTGCTCATTCACTCATGCATTCTCTATGACTGCTTCCTGCTACAGTGGAGGCTTAAATTCTAGCACAGACCCAATGGCCACAAAGCTTCAAATAGTTACTATTTGGCCCTTTGTAGAAAAGTTTGGGGATCCCGACCTTAGAGAAAAAGGGCCTTGAGCCCCAGGATCTGCCCCCATGTTGGAGGGGAAGCAGCCTGGCCGCTGGGTGGGGGCTGGGGTGGGGGTGGCGGATGGGGTCCGGGGTAAAGGATGGGGGCATGTTCAGGCTGCAGACCGCAGGGGAGGGGTGGATAGGACCAAGGAGCTGAAGGAGGAGGTGGGCTCTTGGGAGGCCTTTGCCAGAACGAGCTGCCCTGATTCTCCCATGACAAAACTCCCCGATGATGAACCTGCATCTTGCCAGCTCCTAGTTAGCTCCCTAGGGGAATCCTAAAGGGACCTGGACCCCTCCACACAGTCTCCGGTCTGGAAATCCCGGCTCCACCATTATGAACTGCGGGGCTTACGCAATTCCATAACCTCTAAACCCTAGGATTTTGTAAGACGGGGATGATAACACAGACCTTGGAGGAACTGTGGAGGATTCTATAAGGTGACAAATCTCACAGCACAGCTCCCCGTGCACGGTCGCATCCTGCAGTCCCTAGACCTTGCTGCTGTTAGGGTAGGTGGTTACCAAAGTGGGTGCACCTCCCAATGGCGCCCACTAGAGGGCGGGAGGGCCCTGCTGGCTGCCAGGCAGGTGTCAGATGGAGTCGGTCTGCAGCGTCCCTGCGTGGGGAGAGGTGCTGCCCCCGCTGTTTACAAGCCTGGCCTTTGATCAGCTCCTGCTCTCCCCACAGCCTGCTGAGGGCCAGACTGGCGCAGAGCTTCCTAATGGGGGCAAGTCAGGCTTCCTTCTTGCTCTTTCTCGGGCAGGCTGGGCTGAGACCAGACTGCTGGGTAAACACTCCTTCTCCCACCTCATGTCATCCTCTAGTGCCCCTGGATGCAGGCAGAGCAGATGGGATAATGTCATCCCAGTGAGGGAACTGAAGCTCAGAGAATGGAGTGACTTGCCCAAGCTCTTCCAGCTTGTTAGCGGGGTGGCTGGGATTGTAGCTCATAGTGTGTCTTCCGATGCCAGGTGGGGCTCTCTCCTGGTCGGCGGGCTGTCCTTAATGGCCACACTCTCCCAGAGGCTCCACCTGCTGCAGCTTCTCTCCTTGTCCTGCTCCTGCTGGTCAAACCCCAGGCCACTCTTCCGTGGGGCTCGGGAACGTTTCAGGCGCTTCCACACACGTGAGCTCATTTCAGCTGAGACCAGGCTCTCCCCGGGGGTTTGAGGTAGCACCTGTTCTGTGCGGGGGCTATGGATGCAGTTGGGAAGATGAGGACAGGCTGACACATACGCATGCGGACAGGAGGCTCAGCAGCAGACTGCGACAGAGAGGTTGCTGGGCTCAAGTGGTCAGGGAAGGCTGTCGGGAGGATGGCCTTCGGGAAGCTGCAGGAAGGAGAGTGAAGAGGCAGAAAGGCTCATGGTCTTTCAGGGTCTGCAGTGAACCAGATGGGGCCTAGAGCAGACTGCAGAGTGGAGGGCAAAATGGGAGCCCGTGAAGTTAGAGGAGGCTGCTTGGCGAAGAGCCTTGAATGCCAGGCTAAGGGGGGTGGATTTGGTCGTGTGGGCAATGGGGAGAACAGAGAAGATTCTGGAGAAGCAATGGTGTTTCAGGAAGACTGAGACGAAAGTGATGAGGAGAGGGTGCACATTGGGAAGGAAGCAGAGGAGGGTGTTTCTATGGTGCAGGCTTAAGGTGACTATGGACACAGTGGAGAAGGCACGGGGTCCAGACGAACTGCCAGGGTGTGTCAAGCCTAAGAGGATATGGGAGGGAGAAGGAGAAGGACCAGCCCAAATTAGGACTAACCGGACAGTCCGGCGGTGTATATGAGTGAAGGGTCAATGGGAGGGAAAAGATGATTAATTCTTTTTATATGAGGATGAATTTGAGGACATCACGTAGAAATGCTCTGTGAATACCTCAGGATTCAGTAGCCCCCCTTGTCTGCAGTTTCAGTTACCCATGGTCCGGGAGCAGACGACCCTCCTCCTGAGTATTGTCAGCAGGTCAGTAGCTGCTCACGTGAAGTCCCAAAGCCTGTGTCATTCCCGCGCTTTGGCTCATCACGTAGGCAGTTTATCATCTTACACCATCCTAGGAAGGGTGAGTACAGTACAGGAAGAGATCTTGAGAGACCCCATTCGCATAACTTTTATTACCGTCTACTGTTACAATTGTCCTATTTTGTTCTTATTGTTGTTGATCTCCTACCGTGCCTAATTTATAAGTTAAACTTGATCACAGGTATGTACATACGGGAAAAAACACAGCATACTTAGGGGTCGGTACTCTCTGTGGTTTCAGGCATCCAGTGAGGGTCCGGGGATGTATCCCCCATGGATACTGGAAGAGAGGGCTCGAGACATAGGTAGGAGGGAATCAGCCACATGGACCTGATCTCTGGAGCTGAGAGGGAGTATGGATGCCAGGTGGGCAGTGTGGGGGGAGGCTGAGGCCCGGCAGGGAGAGGGGCGAGAAGGGGAGGGCCCCGAGGCAGGGTGTGTGTATGGGTCTCCCCAACAGTCAGCCCCCTTCCTCATTCCAGCAGCTCCGGAGTGGAGCACAGAGAGCCCCTCTAGCAACCACGAGTGGTCCAGGGGAATATTTGTCCTAAGTCAGGCCAATCAGAGAAGGACAGCACTTTGATGGACAGTGGAACAAAGAAGCTCTTTCCATCAGTACATGAACAAAGAGCCATGTCAGACCAAGAGAACTTGACCCTCATCTGGGACCCCCAGGGGAGCCAGCCTTAGGCTGAGGAAGATAGCGGGAGATGGAAAGAAACTTGGCCCTTTGTGACGTTCTGGAGTTGTCCCATCGATCCTTGCCTGAACCATTGGTGAATGAATAAATGTCCGCTGTGGTATAAGCCAGTAAGATTGAGTTTTCTGTTTCCTGCAAATGCAAGGTCCCTAATTCACACAGAAGAAGGAGGAGAACCTAAAGAATGCCACTTTTTGGTAATCAAGGGAGAAGATTTCAAAATGGAGGGAGAGAGGGGCGCCTGGGTGGCTCAGTCGTTAAGTGTCTGCCTTCGGCTCGGGGCATGATCCCATGGTCCTGGGATCAAGCCCCGCATCAGGCTCCCTGCTCGGCGGGAAGCCTGCTTCTCCCTCCTCCACTCCCCCTGCTTGTGTCCCCTCTCTTGCTCTCTCTCTGTCAAATAAATAAATAAAAATATGTTTTAAAAAATGGAGGGAGAATGAATAGTATCAAATGCTGAGGGTGTCAGGTCAGAGATGTTTTTCCATCCAAAAATTGTGTGACAGAAGAGGAAACAGTGGGCCAGAGAGATTCCTGTAGTCAAACTCACACCCAGGACTCAGGACTCACACTCAAGTTCATTACCTCAAGGGGCAAAGGTGGGGGGGGGAGAGCTGAGTCTCGGAGAGCTATTCCTGGGGTTATTCCTCATCCACGGTTTTGATATAGCCCCCACCCCATCCCCACTCGACTCCTTTCCGGAAAGTTCTGAAGGCTTAATGGCCATCTCCCTGCCCTCTTGCCAAACCTCCACTCAGCCAACTTGTACCTCAGGCAAGAAAACATCTCATGCTTTCAAAACTCTTTAGACAAAGAGAGACCACATTGCTCCTTACTCAACCGCCCCAGCACTGGGCAGTTCTTCCTACTGTCTGATTCCTTTCAGTTGAGAGTGACCTGGCCGCCCTCCCACTGACAGGCGCCTGCTGCTGGGCGTGTAGGGCATCCGGAGGTGACACACTGGGCGAGGGGAGAAGGGACAGACGGAGGCGGAGAAGGAGGAGTGGCTGCACCCCAGGCGGGCTCCCTGCCCCAAACTCGGCCCCTGGGCTGGGCTGGGCTGGGCTGCGCCGTGACAGGGCCGGGCTCTTCCTGAGCGGCTTACCGTTGTGGTCTAAGTGACTGAAGCTGCAGAGAATGCTATTGTAGCAAGCGGCTCACCGAAATGCACCCAACCCTGGCATGTCCCAACACACAGACGGGGAACTAAGCAGAATAAGCTCCCAGCTCTAAGCCGCTCTATTGTCCGGCTTGTTGCTAAAACACCTTGCCGAGTTTTCTGCCAAGTGCCCTGCCTCCCTCTGGAACAGCACTGTGTGGCCCTCTGGGCTCCCCCTCTCCTAATGGTGGGAGAGGGTCCCGACGACGGGGAGGTGAGGGCAGAGGTGTAGGGCCCAGAGCTCAGGTCGTGCAGCCACAGCGGTACAGAAGAGACTCGTGCAAGCGACTGTGCAGCCCAAGGTCGCATGGCGAGTGTGCAGATGGGTAGGAGAGCCTCTAGGTCTCCAGATCCCCAGCGAGAGGTGCCCGCCGTGCACCTCGGGTCCCCTCCAAGCACGGCCTGCTAGACTCTGCTCTTCCCCATCTCCCAGCACAGACCAGGGGGCTACCCTCTAGGAGCCCTGTGGCCACTCCCCCGGGCACCCTGGCGCGGGGTCTTCCTCAGTTTGGCGCTGGTTCAGTTATCGGGGGTGGGGTCCCGTAAAGGGAGATACCGTTCGCAGCTGCCAGGGGAAACCAGAGTGGAAAAGTCCCATCCCACCGTCAGAGGGCAGGCAGGAAGTGGGGGAAGGTCCGCGGTGCCCCCATCCGCAGGAGGCAGGGAGGGGCCCTGGGAACCGCAGGGCCCTGGAAGGGGCTTTCCAACAAGCTGGTGGCTCTGGGGCGCTCTGGAAGACTGAACAGGGGACGGCGGTTGGCTGGGGGAGAGGGCAGGGGGGTGGGAGGAAGTAGGGCCTGGCAGACAGCAGTGGGACTGTGGGACATCGCCACCTGGGTGTCCTAAAGGCTCTTCAGGGGTAACATGTCCCTGCCTGAGCTCTGGCGCTCCCCACCTTTCTCCTGGGTTCTATTTCCTGCCTGGAGGAGCACCAGCCCCCAGCACCCAGCCAGAAATCAGGAGATCCTCCTCCCCACCTCCTCTTTCTGACTCTTCACTTCCTGCCAGGCACCACATCGTGCCAAGTTTACCTTTTCAGCCTATCTCAAACCCAGCGCCCCTCTCCCACCAACCCGTTTCCCTCTCCTCACCTCCTACTGGCTCTCTCTGTCTCACCCCAAACCCATCCTCCACGTGGCCTCCAGGCTCATCCCCCAAAGGGCCGTGCTGAGCAGCCCTCTGTCCCATTTAAATCTGCAGGGTCTCCCCATCCCCTGTGGGATCATCTTGGGCCCCTTAGCATGACCACAAGGCGCCTAGGGTTTGACTCGGGCTGGCCAAGGCTGGGCAGTGTGATCAGAGGCACGGATGCTGGAGCCTGACTTCCTGGGTTCATATCCTGCCGGCTGTGTGACCAAGGGCAAGTTACTGAACCTCTCTGTGCCACCGTCTCCTCATCTACGAAATCAGAATTTTAAGAATACCTGCTTCATAGACTTGTGAGAACTAAATGAGTTTTTCTGACAACTGGGATTGTTGCCATCTCCTCCTCCAGCTCCCTCTCCTGCCCCTTCCTGCCTCACTCATTTGCTTCAGCCGCTTAGCTTTTCTTGTAATTCCCCGCGCCGCCCACCACTCCCCGCCACACACACCCTGCAAATTGTATTTCTCATCTCTATGTCTGTGCCCCTCCAAGAGGTGACTTCCTCTTACCCTCCTCAGTACCCCCACCCCAGTGCTTGTTGCCCATTGGCTTGTGACTGCCTGTCCATGTCTCCTGCTAGACTGGGAGTCCCTTGAGGTCAGGCCTGGGTCTCTGGTGCCTAGAACTGTGCGTGGTACACCGTGTGCCCTTGATAAATACATGTTGAGTGAATGAATGAATGAAATGATTTCCCTGAGAGTATGGGACATGGGTCTTCACTGCAGTGAAGGGGCTCATAGGAAGATTTTGCTGGTGTCACCATGGCCTCAGGGATCCGTGTTAATATTTGTGTCCCTCCACCAGGCTCATGTCCGGTTCACTGCAATGGACATCAAGAACACAATGACGAGCCAATCCAAGGGCAGGGACTGCAACCTTTTGGGGTCTATGGACGCACTGCTGGAGGAACCAACAGAGGGAGGAGGCAAAGAGGAAGGAAAATGGGACCTGGGGTGGCAAGAAGTCTGCTGTCCCCTGATTCTTGTGACACTGGGGATCTGCCCCTGGTGTGACCTAAAGAATTTCCCCGGCTGGAGTCAGACCAACACTATGGTCCGGCAATTCTGCCATGCCTCCGCTCCGAACCCCGTAAGATGGGGAGAATAATACCTACTCTACCTTCCTAGAGTGATTATAAGGCTCAGATTCATTCACTCAGCCATCATCCACCCACCCACCCATCCATTCAATAACTTCACTGTGTATCTTCCATACGAAGCAAGGGTGCTGGGAGCAGGGGGTATGACCTGGAGTAAGACACACATAGCCCCTGCTCCCAGGGAACTTGGAGAATTACAAGATAGACAGGCAATGAAACAGTGAAGTTCAAGTGTGGTGAATTATGACCAAGAAAGTGTAGAGTATAATGGCAGTGAAGGAAATCCTTGCTGGGGTCCCAGGACTGCCCTCTGCTCATGCAGTGGTACTGGCTGCCAAAGACATGGTGTCTTGTGGTCTCTCATGGTCACAGAGTCCATGACCCTGCCCCCTCCCTGCCCTCCTACACCAAGGACCATGTTGCTGCCCTTCAGTTCAGGAACAGTCTTTGACCACTAAGGGCTTAATATTGGGAGGCTCAGAGTCCCCTTTATTTATTTATTTAAGTGATCTCTACACCCAATGTGGGGCTTGAACTCAGGACCCTGAGGTCAAGAGTTGCATGCTTTTCCTCTGACTGAGCCAGCCAGGTGCCCCCCACCCTTGTGTTTAAAGCCAAGTTTAAGGTCGTTCACAGTATCCAGTAGTCCCTCCCTACTCCTCCAGGCAGCTAAGCTGGCCTGCCCCTGCGTGTCTCTCTCCTGTACTCATCTGGAAGCAATCTAACATTCTCTAAAAGTTACACTCTAGGGGTGCCTGGGTGGCTCAGTCGGTTAAGCGCCCGACTCTTGATTTCAGTTCAGGTCATGACCTCAGGGTCGGGGGATCGAGTCCCGCATCGGGCTCCGTGCTGGGCGTGGAGCCTGCTTAAGATTCTCTCTCTCCTTCTCCCTCTGCCCCTCCCCTCTCTAAAACCTAAATAAATACATAAATGAAAGTTCCACTCTGGAGGTGGATGGCGTGGGTGTGAATCCCTCCTCACTCCCTGTACTAGCGGATGACCTTGGACAGGTTACCTAACCTCTCTGAGCCTCAGCTTCTGTACTTGTAATAGCCATGCTATGGCGTTATTGTGAGATTTCCTGACTTAATATAGGCATGCTTGAAACAGTAATTGCGCAAACAGTGCTTGCATGCAGTAAGCGCTCATACAATGTTTTAGGAGCACTGTCCTTGCTCTTACCACGACATGTTCTGTGTTGCCTGTCTGCTCCTCCCGAGGTCCTTGAGGGCAGGGACCCTCCGACTTCCTCCCTCATCCTGGTCTCCTCGGGACCTGGCACAGTGCCTGGCTCAGAGCAGACAGGCCAAGAGTGCCGACTGACTAAATGGTCAGTAGGAGCACTGGGATGGGCTGGGGCGGAGAGCCTCTCTGTTGGGGGAGGGGTCCGAAGGAAGATGCCGGGGTCACGGGAGGCAACGTCAGGGCACGCCTGGTCCGGGTGCCATGCTTCTTCTTTCCCTGCTCTCAGCTCCCCAGGGCGCTGTGGCCATCTGCTGGGGCGGGAAGGGCAGGTGCCCAGGGAGGTAGAGTCCAGAGCCAGCCTAGAGGATTTAGTCTTCAGCCACTAAGCTCCTGGACCAGGGACAGCTAGAGGGAGAGTCCACATGGCCCTGCCGAATGTGATGGGGCAGCTGGTCAGGCACCCCTGGAACCGCCGGGGCTGGGAAGAAGGAGGGGGTAGTCCCGGTGGCTGCCAAGGTGGCGAGAGGAGGAGGCTGTCCCGTGCTGCACAGGACTTGGAATGTCAGTGTCAGCAGACTCCCGGCCCCGTGCCCTTGCCACACTGGGGGGGCCTGCCCAGCACCTCCCAGGGCTCACACTCTGGTCACCCGTGGGCTTCCCACCCATCATGCAGCCTCGCAGGAGACACGGCGTGGCGCCTCGCATGTTAGGCCCCGAAGCTTGGCAGAGTCCTGGGTGGCCGGGGCAGGGGACTCTGAGGTCTCACTCCGTCAAGGGGGATGCTGAGTCACCGATAATCGGAAGCGCATTCTTACGGGGATTGTCCTCTAAGTTGATCAAGAACTGGTCTTACTGTTAATGGACAAGGAAAGGTCTGAAATATTGGATTACGGGTGTGGAGGGCTCCCCCTGCTCTCTCAGTCTGCTCAGAGTTGGGCTCCTCTTTCCCCTCTCAGCCCTCCACCCCTGTGCAGGGGTCCCGCCCAGCAATGAGCCGCTGAGAATGTTGGCCAAGCCCTTGCAGGTAGGAACATCCTGCTAAAGTGACAGTGTCTGCTTCATGGGCCCAGAGGACACCCGCGGGGAGGAGGGGGAGGCACCCACTGGCTCTCAGCTCGCAGGAGGTGGTCCCTGCTGCTCAGAGCCTTCCCTCCCCAACAACCAGTGATTCCCTTGTTAGATTCCTGCCGGCTCCCACACTGACCCTTGCATCACCACACACACGCACACACACACACACACGCACGCACACACACCCCTTTCCATCCTCACCATTTCATGGACACACATACCCACACCACTCTGTTCCCTTCTCGGGCTGAGATAATGCCAAACAGACGTGCCTGTGAGATTTGTGATGCGTTCCCAGGGGCACACGAGGGGTGGCTGCGGACGAGCTCGGGGGAAGAGCTGTAGCTCTGTTTGAAGTTGTGTGATTGGCATCAAGCCTTCGCCTGCAGCTCTTTCCCATTCGTTGAGTTATTCACGTGTATTTCTACTGATCGAACACCTTCTATGTGCCAGGCACAATCCCAGGTTCTGAGGACGTTACTTTGGGTTCCTTCAGAAGGGGACCTTGAGGAAAGAAAGGGCTTTAAAAAAACTAAAAAGCTTTTTTTTTTTTTTAAAGATTTTATTTATTTATTTGAGAGAGAGAGAGAATGAGAGACAGAGAGCATGAGAGGGAGGAGGGTCAGAGAGAGAAGCAGACTCCCTGCCGAGCAGGGAGCCCGATGCGGGACTTGATGCGGGACTCGATGCGGGACTCAATCCTGGGACTCCAGGATCATGACCTGAGCCGAAGGCAGTCGCTTAACCACCTGAGCCACCCAGGCGCCCCCAAACTAAAAAGCTTTATCGAGATATCATTCATTTACTATACAATTCACTCATTTGCAGTGTGTACTTTGGCGATTCTTAGTATATTTACGGAGTTGTGCAACCATCGGCACACTCAATTTTAGAACATTTTCATCACCCCCTAAAGGAACCCCGCACCCCTTAGCAGTCTTTTCCTGCTGTGCTCTCTCCCTGCCCCCCGCCCCCCTGGCAGCCGCGAATGTGCTTTGTCTAGAGAAACGCTTCTTCTGGACATCCACTATAAATGGAATCATACACCATGTGGCCTTTCGTGACTGGCTTCTTTCCCTGAGCACAGTGTTTGCAGATCCACCCCCGCTGCAGCACATGCCAGTATTTCCTTCGTGTTTCTGGCTGAATAGTATTCCACTGTATGGATCTGCCACACTTTGCTTCTCCATTCATCAATTAGTGGTCCCTGAGGTTGTTTCATGTTCTATTATAGATTATGCTGCTACGACCCTGTGTGGACATATGGTTTCAATTCTTTTGGGGTCTATACCTAGGAATGGGATTACTGTGTCATATGGTGACTCCATGTTTGACATTTTGAGAAACTGCCAAACTGTTTTCTAAAGCAGCTGGGCCATTTTACATCCCCACTAGCAAGGCATGAGTGTTCCAACTCTAGATAAGATTTTAACTGTAGGATTCTATTTGGGAAGTGATCCCAGGAAACACCAGTAGGAGCATAGGGGAGGGAGAAAGAGAAGGGAAGGCAGCCAATAAGGGATTATTATCAAGCAAATTACCACTGAGAATAATTGAAGCTTAAGGCCACTGCCGAACTCTGAGAGTCTGTGAAGAACTTGTACTTCGAGCCATCCGACCAGAGGAGAAGGGGGCAGGGGGATGTATAAACCAGTTCCCAGAGTCTTCTGTGTGTGTCTGCATCTGTGTGTTAATTTCCTGTTAGTTCCCTTTTGCTTGATGCAGATGCAAGCTAAGCAGGCACAGAAGGAGAAAGCCATCATGCAAAGAAATGCAGATGCTCGCAGCTGGAGTCAAATCTGCTGTGCACTGACTGTGGTAGGGCAAAGGAGGTGAGCTGGGGCACCAGCAGCAGCTGCTACCCTGGGAGAACCAAAGTTCCTGCCTGCATGGAGCTTACAGTCTAATGAGAGAGAGATAAACGAAGATCCGTAGTACATAGCCAGGTTGCATCTGGGTAAGGAGGTGGAGGGGGATGAGGGAGGCTGTGTTAGCTCAGGAGGTCAGGGCAGGCATCTCTTGGAGGAGATGACATTTCAGCTGAGACCCAGATGAAGTGAGAGACAGGCCGTCTGAAGGCCAGTTGAATGGGGAATGGAGAATAGCACTGGAATCAGGGCTGTGGAAACAGCAAGTGCTAAGACCTGGAGTGGCAACAACCTTGGTAGTAAGCTGGAGGAACTTCGAGAAGTCCAGGGTAGCTTTGGAAGAGTGAATGAGGCAGAGAGAAGGAAAGAACAGAGATAAAGCCAGAAGTTGCTAACACACTGTTGCTGGGCATCCAGACCCAGTCCCCAAACATCCATTCATTTTACTTATTGGTTCGGGCACCGGTCTGGGCGCTGGGTGTGCCCCAGTGAACGCGTGTGATGGAGCCCTGCCCTCACAGAGCATCCATTCTAATAGGGGATGAGTAAACAGCATAAGTATGTACTATAGGCTATTAATATGTAACTCATATTAGAAAATGATCAATGCTTTAGACTAGAGAAAAATGAAGTAGACACAGGGAGTCCAAGAGTGTAAGGAGGTGCTTAGAAATTCCAAGTAGAGGGGTGAGGATGGCTTCTAGAAGGGGCTGACAACACTCAGCACCTCTCAGCGTGGCTGGCTCCCAAAGCCCCCTCCACACCCCCAGGACATGTATCCAGGGACCCCTGCAGCCCGGGAGGGAGGGCATGACTGGATCTCCAGAGGAGAGAAAGAAGAGCAGGGACCCCAGAGTGGAGGGCTGGGGTTGTGTGCATCGGCTGGTCCAGACCCATAACCTGGGAAGAGGAGGAAGAACCAGGGTGGGGGTGGGGGGGGATGGGTCTGCCAAGCCACAGGGGAATATTGATGAGTTTTCTGGCAAGAAGTGACGGAGCTGATAGGGATGGTGTAATGAAGACGGATGATCCCAGGCCAGCTCTGCTCATCTTCCTGCTGGAGGAGGGAAAGTCATGACGGGGTGTGTGGTATGGGGGGGGGGGGCTTGTCAAATGCCTGGGTGCCCTCTGCTCTGGTACCCCCATCCTCTCTCTTTCTCCCCTGCCCCCCTCTCCCTGCTGCTATTGTAGGATCACAGAGGAAAAGGAGTGGAATTCCCCCCCGCCATTGTATCTGTCTTTCTTCCTAATTGTGGTAAAATACGCATAACATAAAATTTACCATTAGTGGCATTTAGTATATTCACAAGATTGTGCACCATTGCCACTTTTTAGTTCCAGAAATTTCATCACTCCAGAAGGAAGCTCCATACTCATTAACAGTTGTCCCCCCCTTGTCCCCCCAGCCCCTAGCAACCATTAATCTGCTTTCCATGTCTATAGATTTTCCTATTCTGAACATTTCATATAAATGGAATCATACAATATGTGGTTTTTTATGTCTGACTTCTTTCACTCAACAATGGTTTCCAGGTTCATCCGTGTTATAGCACGTATTTGTACCTCGTTCCATTTTCTGGCTGAATAATATTCCACTGTGTGGTTATACCACATCTTGTTTATCCATCCATCCATTGATGGACACTTGGGTGGTTTAGGCACTGGATTTTGAGACAGAAGTCCTAGCGTTATGTCCCACACCACCTCCACCTCTGTGGCCTTCGGGAGCCATGCAATGTCTTTGAACTTTGACTATTTCACCTGCACAATGAAACCATAATGTTTTAAGTCTCTAGTGCCCTTTGAGAGCATCAGAGAAATTGGAAACTGCCTCTCCCCTCTCTCTTCCTGTACTCTCTTCCCATTTGCTATTGAATTTGGGATAAACATTCAATAAAAAGATTCATATGCCAAAGCCAGGTGGACTGATGTGTCGTGTTGTGTTCTCTGTCATTTATACCATTTCGCTGATCTTAATATGCGTTATTTTTCAAATTTTAGTATCTTTTAAAGCGTACCACTGGTGGTTGCATAGTAATTGGCAAAGCTCTTCATTTTCTTGGTGGTTTGTAAAATAATTGTGCTTTTATTGTCTGATCCGAGGTTTTTGTAACATGTTAGGCTTAGTTCAGTGACTATCACTATGAACCATAGGAGAAATAAAAACTGATTCCCTAATAAAACATTTTTCATGGTGGGATGGTGTGAGCTAACCCGTGTCCTGGTATGTGAACTCCCAGCTAAATGAGTCGGCTGAGATGGAAACACTGATTGACTTGAACTGACACAATGTCAACATCATCGTAAAGCCATGCGGGTGCACCTTGCTGGCACACACAGTTCTAAAATGCATGGCCCCAGGGGCGCCTGGGTGGCTCAGTCAGTTAAGCATCTGCCTTCAGTTCAGGTCATGATCCCAGGGTCCTGGGATCGAGCCCCGCGTGGGGCTCCCTGCTCAGTGGGGGGCCTGCTTCTCCCTCTCCCTCTGCCTGCAGCTCTCCCTGCTTGTGCTCTCTCTCTCTCTCTGTCAAATAAATAAAATAAAATAAGATAAATAAAATAAATAAAATTAAATAAAATTAAAAAGTGCACGGCCCCAGCGCTAGGGGGCAGAACTGCTGAGAAAGGAGAAGCTGTGCGAGTGAGCAGCAAGGTTATTACTACTCTCTCATTCTCCCCAAGAACCACCTCCCTGCCCTGCCCACTCCAACCCTCTCCAGCACAGGAGAAGCCACATACAAATACTGAATATGTTTGCCTTCATTAAAACAGGCCAGAGAGTGTAATTATGTCCCGCGGAGCAGAGGGCTCCATCTGGAGGGAGGAGGTGGGGGTGGACAAAAGCCAGATAACCTGGCAGGATTCATGAGTGTGGCTAATTGAGCACCTCCACGATGGAGCCTATCTTGGCTGCCTGGGGAGGAAAACTGTCCTCCTGACTGTCCTCACCCTGCCTGGACCTCGCCTCCCTCCCGGAGCTTCCTCCGACTCAGCCAGCCCTTTGCTAGACTCTCACAGCACATGGCATCTGTCAGGACCTGAGCACTAATTTCTCCCGTGGTATCTTCTTTCTCCTGCTGGACTGTGAACTCTTTGAGGGTGGGGCATTTTGTGAATTCTTCTTTTTTTTTTTTTTAGGATTTTATTAGTGTTTTTTTAAGTCATCTCTACACCCAACGTGGGGCTCAAACTCACAACCGGAAGATCAAGAGTCACATGCCGCACTGACTGAGCCAGCCAGGCGCCCCGAGGGTGGGGCATTTTGTAAGCTTCCTATGGTTTTCCCACAGGTCCAGGTATGCAGTAGGAATACAGACAGGAATCCCCAATCAGAGCACCGTTTCTCAAAATGTCCACCCAGACCGCCTGCATGCACCAGCAGCTGCTGGAGCTGGTTATAAATGACATTTCCAGCTATCCACCCAGGAGACTGTATTTCAGGTGGACTCGGGTATAACAAGCTCCCCAGGTAATTCTATGCTCGGTATTTTTAAACTTATTTATTTATTTATTTGAGAGAGAGCACGCGCGAGTGAGAGAGCCAGTGCAAGTCGGGGGGAAGGCAGAGGGAAAGGGAGAGAGAAACTCAAGCAGACTCCTTGCTGAGCATAGAGCCCGATGTGGGGCTCAACCTCCCGACCCTGAGATCATGACCTGAGCCGAAATCATGAGGCGGATGCTTAACTGACTGAACCACCCAGGTGCCCCCTTGCTCAGTATTTTTAGAAAACCACCGATGTGATGCTAAGGATTAAGCATCCAGTCTCTGCCCTCCTTGTTGAAAGCCTACTGTGTGTCTTGATCTTGCCCATGTAGGAGACTGATGCTCAGTCCAGGGTCAGGGAAATAGCCAAAGAAGAGACTAGCATCACTGTCCCTGCTCCCACCAAGAGAGGGAGGGACATTGTGGGTGAGGGGGCGAGATGGGGCAGTGAACCGGGGATGGGGAGAGACAGGACAGAGGGACTGAGTAGGCGAGCAGGAGGTACACTTGGACGTGGCAGTCGCGGGACCCCTGCTGGTCCCGTGTCCTCCACTGCCCTGTCCACCCAACCACCTGCCAGGCGAGCAGGGAGCGCAGCCGTCTAGACATCTCTCTGTTTTGATCATCAAGAGGGCCTGCCAGGCCACCCAGAATGGGCTGTTGAGGTTTCACAGGACTAATGTCAGAGGAACAAGACCCAGGGCCTTCGGATGCACTGGCCGAGTCCACAAAGCTAGTGGCTCTGGACAGATTGATGACGGCGGAGAGCCCTGTCCTTGGCCCTCCAGTGTGCCTCCCACGGCCGCCCTTGTCTGAGGGGAACAAGCTCAGTGTGGAACAGCAGCTTCCCTGGGTCCCCCAATTCTGCTTTCCTGCCCTGACATCTCCCATATCTGCTTAATCAGGCTTGACCTTAGTTACAAAGTGGAACGAAGAATTTCAGCAATGTGTAATCCAGCTCCTTTGTTGTACAGACGAGAAAAGGCACAGTCCCTCCTGCCATTCCTCTGTTGCTTCATTTTGTTCCGAAGTGGTCGTATTTTCAGCAATCAGATCGGCTGCGTTTCCCCCAGGGCAATCAGTGAGCTCCCAGCCCCAGCTTGCCAGATTTACGGCTCTCCGCCATCCTGCGGGGTCCTGCGGGGTCTGGGAGGCTCAGGAGTTATGGGCGACCAGAGACAAGGCGTCCAGTGCACTCGGCCCAGCTTGTCAGTCACCTCCTGGGGCTGGTTGCATGGGGAAAAAAATACCAGAGCCAATATGCTGACCACATTTTTACACTCCTCATTCAAATCCAAAAATTTCCCCATGAGATTTGCTGGAAACTATTTGGAGAGAAAAGGCAGAGATGACTTTCTAACTGGGCAGGAAAAGGCAGAGATGACTTTCTAACCACACGGGGAGGGTGCAGCGTGTCCAAGCACTTTGGGGTTCCTTCTCAGAAGGCATTGTGCTGGTGCGCGGTGGCGGCAGGAGGTGGATGGGTGGGGCTCTCATTGCCCTGAAATCTCCGGGAATGCCTCCAAACCAAGGCTAATAGTTATGCAACCAGCTTCAAGGCAATTCTCCCACCCTCCTCCTCCCACCCAAACCACCACCTTTTGCCTCTCTAATGCAGAAGTCCTGGGGTCAGCCCTCTGCCCAAGGGAAATAAGTAGCAGCCTACGTAGGATATTTGAGGCAGTTTTGTAATAGTGGGGAGAGATGTTGTGTAGCTAGCTTTGTTTCCAAGTAAGGAAAAAATACGTCATTTCGGGGGCCTGGGTGGCTCAGTCGGTCGGGCGACTGCCTTCGGCTCAGGTCATGATCCTGGAGTCCCGGATCCAGTCCCGCATCGGGCTCCCTGCTCAGCAGGGAGTCTGCTTCTCCCTCTGACCCTCCCCCCTCTCATGCTCTCTGTCTCTCATTCTCTCTGTCTCAAATAAATAAATAAAATCTTTTAAAAAAATACATCATTTCTTCAGATAAAGGACGTTCTAATACTAAAGGAGAGAGAAAGAAAGGGAGGGAGGGAGAGGGAGTGAGAAAGAGGACAGAATGCCAGACCGAAGGACAATCCTTTAAATTGACTTAATTTGGCCTTTATTAAAAAGTCACTAGATTGTCTTTATGTTTGCTTTTCACTGCAGTGCAAGGAGCCCTGGGCCTGGAGTCAGAGATCTGGGATTTAATTTGGGGTCTGCCACTTGGCAGGGTGTGACTTTGTGTGAATTAACTAACAGACTCAAACATCGATAGACTTGCCTTCAGTTTCTCCATTGTAAACCAGGAATGAAACCCTTATCTGGGGCGGTGGGGGTGGGGGTGGGGGACAGGGAAGGGAAGGGAATGAAACATTTATTAAGCATCGATGAAAAGGCAGGCAATGTGACAGAGGATGTTTGTTTAATTCTCAGGACAACCTAATGAGGCTGGTGTTATCATGACCACTTTCCAGAGGAGGAAACTGAGACTCAGAGGTTAAGTCATTTGCCACATCTCCCTCCATGCAAAGGCCACACTCTTTCCAGAAGGGCAGACAGGAAGAAGAAAAAGGAAGGAAATAAAAGGTGGGCTGAGGAGTTTCTGGTCTGGACCTCAGTTTTCTCTGTGAAATAGAAAACAAGATCATCTACGGAGATGAGGAGGCAGGGAAATGTCAAGAGTGGTGTAGGGTCAGAAAAGCTTCTGTGGCTAAGAAAGTGGGGGCTTATCCATCCTCAGAGGCAGTGTTGCTACGAGGTTGGTCAGGAGCTGGTTATCCCTGTGACGTGCTGTGCAGGGGGTCAGTCCCTGTCCGATTCACGGAGAAGGAACAGATTTTGTTTGTCGCTCATCTTCGAATCCCCAGGCCCTAGTACAGTGCCCGGCACATAGTAATAAGCTCATTTATTTAGTAAACATAATGGAGCACCTACGATGTACTGGTTCTGTTGTAGGTGTTGGGGATTTGGTAGTGGCAAAGGCAGGTCAGGGGCGCCTGGCTGGCTCAGTCAGTACAGCTCGCGACTGCCGATCTCCGGGTCATGAGTTCAAGCCCCACGCTGGGAGCAGAGCTTACATAAAAAAGTTAAATAAATAAAAACGAAATTAAAAGAAAGAGAGACAGATTAAACCCTTGTCCTTATGGCATTTGCAGTCTGATAGGAGTCCGACAATAAACACAGGAACTAACAAATAGTAATAAAGTTATGAATTTAAAAAATAGAATAATAGGATAGACAGTGCCTGTCACAGGGGCGGCATTTTCTCAGGAGGTGACATTTGAGATATGACTGGAATGAGAGAAGACGTTGTTCTTGCCAAGATGGGGGAAGGGTGTTCCGGACAAAAGGAACAGCAAATGCAAAGCCCTGAGGCAGGAACAAGCTTGGAATGTTCCAGGGAGACAGAAAGAAGGGTGGTGCAGTTGGAGAGGAGGCGAGAGTGGGAGAGAGTGGTAGGAAATGAGAGAAGAGGGGTCAGATCCTATAAAACCTCATAAGCCAAGTTAAGAAGCTTGGATTTTATGCTAATTCCAGTAAGAAGTCTTTGGAAGGTTTTAAGCAGTGGGAGGGATGTGATCTGATTTATGTTCTAAAACAATCGCTCTGGCTTTTCGATGGAAAGTAGACTGTGGTGGGAGGGGGGTAGTGAGTGGAACAGGAGGCTGGTGCAGCCGTCCAGGAGGGAGGGGAGTTTACTAGACTCACATAGGAGCAGGGGAGACAGGAGAAGGACTTGGATTTGGGCAGTGGGTCTTGCTGGTAGGTTAGAAATAGGGGGTGAGGAAAAGAGAGGAAGCAAGGATGTTCATTCTCCAGGCTTTTGGACTGAGCTGATGGTGCTGTTAACTGATGGGGGAAGGTAGAGGAGGAACAGTCTGGGGGCAAGGGGTAGAGAAATCAAGAATTCCATTGTGGACATGTTAAGTTTGAGATACCTAGTTGACATCTATTATGGGTTGACTTATGTGCCCCCCCAAAAGATAACATTGAAATCTTAATCCCAATACCTATGAAAGTGATCTTATTTGGAAATAGGATCTTTACAGATGTAATCAAGTTAAGATGAAGTCATTAGGGTGACCCTAATAATATGACTAGTGTCCTTAAAAGAAGAGGAAAGGGGTGCCTGGCTTCCTTAGTCAGTGAAGCACGTGACTCTTGATCTCAGGGTTGTGAGTTTGAGCCCCACGTTGGGTGTAGAGATTACTTAAAAAAAATGAAATCTTAAAAAAAATGAAAGAAAAGAAGAGGAAAACTTGGAACTCACACACAGAGCACACGGTGTGAAGACATAGAGGGAGGATGGCCGGGTGAGGATGGGAGGCAGAGATTGGAGTGGTGCTGCCACAAGCCAAGGAACGTCTGGGAGTCCCAGAAGCTGGAAGAGGCAAGCAAAAAGGATCCTCTCCTAGAACCCTCAAAGGAGTGTGGCCCTGCTGGCACCTTGATTTGGGATTTCTGGCCTCCACAACTGTGAGACCATAAATTCCTATTATTTTAAGCCACCCAGTTTGTGGTCCTTTGTTACAGCCGTCCTAGGGGACAAATACAGCATCCAAGTGGAGAGGTCAAGTTTGGATATGAAGGCCTAGAGCTCAGGGGAGAGGTTGGTCTTTAAAGCCGCAGGACTGGATGAGATTACCCAGAGAGAGAGAATTTTGAGAGAAGAGAGCCCTTGTATTTCAAGGGAAGAGTGTTTCAAGGAGGAAAGAGTAGTTGACTGTGTCAGAGACGGGTGATAAGTAAGTCAGACTGACTTTGGCCCTTGGATTTGGTAAGAGAGAAGCTGTTAAAAAAAAAAGAGGGATGTTGCTGATGATCTTGGCAGGAGATGTCAGCAGGTAGTGGAGAGAGAAGTCAAAGTGGAGTGAATTGAGGAGAGACTGTAGGTAAGGAAGTATAGAGTAATGACAGAGAACTGTTTTGAGGCTCACTATGTAACAGCAAAGAAATGAAGCCTTACCTGGAAAAAGATGTGGGGGTCAAGGGAAGGTTTTTTAAAGGTGAGCAATATTAAGTCATATTTTTTATGTTAGTGGGTATGATCTAAGGAGAGACCAATGACTCAGGAAAAAGGGGATAATTGCAAGGAGGAAAGTCATGGAAGAAGTAAGAACAGATGCGGTCCAGTGCACAAATGGGGGGAGACTGACCCCAGAGAAGAACAGAGATTCTTTATCTGCAGGGAGGGCAGAGACTATGAGTAGAGATCATGCAGATGGGTTGCTGGGAGGATGAAATAGCTCTCATTCCTTTGCATTTCTTTGTATTTATTTTATCAGTGCAGCAGGAGGGAGGGGTGGTGCTGGAGGGTTGAAAAGAGAAGGAGAGAGGAGGCATGAAATAGTCCTTTGAGAGGCAGGGGAGGTGAATACACCATGGGAGTGTAGAAGGTTTGCAAGGTAGAGCTCAGTGCTCTCGTGAGATTCAAAGTCGCAAGTTTAGAGTGAGACCAGTCGACAAGCACTGTTGTGTGATTTTCCTCCGTAATGTTCACTTGCTTGGATACAGGTGAAGGGTACATGGCTAGCTGGGTTTAACCAGAATTAGGGTTTTGCCAGAAAAGTACAACAGAAGCAAGAAGGAGAGGCAACGTAGATGAGGGTGTTTGTAAGATAGAGATCACGGCAGTAATGTGACCATGAAGCTGGGTAAGGGATCAAAGTGTCACATGCAGGGCATGGGGACAATAAAAACTTGTTCAGGGTATCAGGTCTCTATGGGATCAAAGAATAGTTGGAATGGAGGTCTCAGTGAAAGTTAATGGGAACAAGAGGAGGCATTAGGGGCTGGGATGCCTAAAAGTGGGATTATTGGAGGTAAACATATTGGTGAGGGCTAGACTTAGGGTATGACCACGGAAGAGGGTAGAGAAGACAGCAAAAAGGTAGCATATGGGGGGATCTAACCCCATTCATACCAAACACGCTGATGTTTTTGCAGGAGAAGGAGGAGAAGTAGTTGGGAACACCTCTCTAGAACCTGAGCTATGTGGGGCACCAGAGAAAAGAACAACCTTCCCTGTTTTCTTTATTCTTCGCCCTTGCCTGTAGGCAAGGCCGTTGGGAGGCAGTATCTTCAGGGGACAGCCAGGCGTCAGTAGAGCAAGACAGTGAAGGGAATGCTCAGGGAAGGGTTCAAGGTTGGAGGGCCATCGGCCAGTGGCAGACTGAGTTCCAGAGGCTCCAGTGGCAAGGTTTGGGAATTGGAGACAGGCGGGAGATGGGATGCAGTCAGCAGCTACACAGAGTGGCTAGGGGATTTCAGTCTATGGGATTACGGGCGATGGGGGAGGCTAGGATTTGTGATAGGAGACACGATGGGGCATGTCCTGACATTGTCAGTAAAGGAGTGGGTGGTCAGGTAATGCTACATACCATCTGGGGTATTTAGCGTGGCACATAAGATGACTCAACTGAAGAAAAGGATGCATGACATTAATCCATGTATCCCTGAGGGGTCAAGTGCTGTGGCAGGCACAGGGCATATTCACTGATTAAAACTGCAAATAGTTGGGACGCCCAGGCGGCTCCCTGTGTTGAGCGTCTGACTCGATTTTGCCTCAGGTCATGATCTCAGGGTCCTGGGATCAAGCCCCGTGTTGGGCTCCACGCTCAGTGATGAGTCAGCTTGAGATTCTCTCTCTCCCTCTGCCCCTCCCCTCTGTTTGCCCTCTCACCCTCTCTCTCTCTCAAATTAATAAATAAATCTTAAAAAAAAAACAAACCCTGCATATAGTTGATGCCCTGGTGACTGGAATAGGGCAGGCCATAACCTAGTGCGCTATGTACAATAGGTACCCAGAATCCTGGGGGTGTTGAAAATCTCTAAGTACCTTTGATGGCTTAATATCTAAATAGCTTGCACCTTGTCCCTTCTGATGAAAATCATTCCTGTGTTTAAGACTGAACAGGGACTGGACTGTGGTTGTGTTCTGCCTTAATTAGGAAGAGGTGGACAGGAGGCAAAGGTGGGGACCAGGAAAGTGACCTGTTTAAATCCTCCGTGCCCTACCTCAGATGCTCAGTGCAGGCCCTTCTCTGGAAACTCATAGCAGAAAAAGGAAGAGCCACGTCCTTCCTTTAGGTGGAAAGATGGCCATTCCAGCCCTGGGCCTTTGACCTTACTTCCTTTTCTCCCTGACCTGCTGCTCCTCCAGAAGAAATGATTTCCACTTACTTTGACTCCTATTTTTCTAGCGTTTCTGATTCTGTTTGCCCTCCCATTGTTTCATTGAGGCTAGGGCCACTTTTTCTTTCCCTCTCCAGAATCTCCCATGACATGCTTCCTTCCTGTCCCAATCCCTCCCCCAATACTACTAGATGTGGGAGTCCAAAACTTTTCTAAAGAGGCCTCTAAAGTTCCCACTGATGTTACGCCCCAGTGTCTAAGTTGACCTGGCCTGGTCTCTATGCAGCTGAGAAAGTGTCTCTTTGTGTTGGCTGATGAATGGCTGCCCTGTCCTGCCCCAGGACCTCAATACCTGGAGGGTAACAGGAGAAAGCCCACTCCTCTCCTTAGGCTCTGCACCTGCTGCTCTCAGCTTTCCTTGGGGGCCATGGGGTACCTGGGCAGGTAGCTTGCTGGCTAAGCCGTGGAAGATCAACACTAACGGGGCAGGTCCAGGATCCCTTCCTGCCCTCGCCTCTCTGGACAGCATGGTGCCTGCTGAGGGGCTGCCCATACCCCTCAGCTTTTCCTTCTGCATCACCCCTGCTCCATCCTCTTCCATCTCCTGTTACTTCCTGGGAGTTGAGTCTCATAACAGAATAATGAGCCTGCTGGGATGCTGTTTCCCTCCATGATTAAAGGTTTGAACTGTAGAATTTCTGGGCTGGAAAATATCTCACCTGGTTAGACAGCTTCGCCTTCGCCTGTAGACAGGGCAGCGTGCAACTCCTCAGGCCAGAGTCACAGGCGCATCCTGGGGTTTCAAATGGCAAAACTCAGTTCAGTTCAACAAATGTGTATAGAGCGTTGTTTTTATTGTTGTTGTTATGTTGCTGTGCATGTTATCTCATTAAAATATTTTATTACTCACTTTGATTACTCAGATACTACATGCACATGGTACATCACAACTACTAGAAGGTAAATCATGGAAAGTGAGTTTCTCTATATACTTCTGTGCCACATCCACTTGGATCCTCTTTCCAGAAGTAATTGCTGTTACCAATGTCTTGGGTATTTTTCCAGAGATATTCCACACATACATAATTTCACTTAATCTTCATAGCAGCCTTCTGGGGGCGAGTATTGTGATTCCTGTTTGGAAGACAGGGACCATGGCTCAGAAAGGCTAAGTAAAGTGCATGCACAGTGTGTTAGTAACAGTGGCGATTCCAATCGAGGCATGTGTAAGTCCAAAACGGATACAGTTTCTGCTATAAGTCGCTCCCAATCTGCTGTGTCAGCATCCCCCCCGCCCCCCCCAGCAGTCACTCACTCAGCAGGGTTGGCTCCAGAGCCTGGGTGTGCAGGGCCCTGTCCTAGGTGCTGAAGGCTCTTGTAGAGGCAGGGGATCACTGAGCCCCTACCCTCATGGGGCTCACCAAAGAGCTGGGGAGACTGGCAAATCCTGAAGTCTGGTAGAGAGAAGACAGGGAGTCATACATGCTGCTTGGCCACAGCATTTTTAAGTGGCACTAGGCAGGCCACTCCCTTTTTTTGACTCTCAGTTTCCTCATCTGTCTGATGGAGATCACTCACAGGGCTGTTGTGAGAATCTAGGGATTACAAATGCAGAACTGCTTGGAAAGCATCCAATCCCAGCACATGAGAAGGAGTCTAGGCCAGTACTGTGGACAGCCTCCCCATGTGAGGGCCAAGGGTCACTGAATCACTGAATGACAGAGGAAACGGTGGTCCAAGCCTCTGGGAAGTGATACATTGAAGTAAGGTTGCCCTTCTATGTTCTTTGTTTTAGGGTTGTCTTTAGAAGGCACGGAGTTGGTCTGGTTGCAAAAGACAGGGACTAGAAGTAAAATGGGGGTAGGGTATGGGGTTGACCTAGAATAAGATGGAGCCTCTTCTAGAACATTCGGCTGCAGGACATGGGCAAGTCTGCCCTGGGTTATACCTGTAAATGCTACTCTGGGCAGCTCTCCTAGTTCTTCCCAGGCTCATCTCCCTCTCTGCAAGGTGGCCAACGCTTGCCTTCTAATGAGCCAGTTACCAGCAGCTCAAGGGCCTTTCTACGATCTGGCTGCAACATCTGTCACCCCATCGATCGCCAGGGTTGATTCGGCTGATCTGGCTGGCTAGGCGGGTGTCCCCTTCCTCCCTCACCACTCCATGTGCATCCCTCCTGAAGCTGCTCGCTCGGTCGAAGAGGACCACCTTCCCCGATAGAGGAGGACCATTCTTCTGTCAAGGGTATACGAGTAGCTGCGCTCCCCTGCTAGAACCTCCAAACAAGCTCTCAAGGGCCTTTCTAAAAAGTTCCTTCTGCCCGGAACTCTTCCCTTGTCCCTCCCCATCCCATCTTCACCTAGCTATCTCTTTTTCATCTTTTAAGGCTGGACTTAGATCTCATTTCCTCAGAGAAGCCTTTCTGGATTCTCCAGAGTAGATTATGAGCCCCTGCTATTCTCTCCGCCCCCAAGCCTCTGATTAGCTCATGTCACACCAGTCGGTGCCCATCTTGTCCACCAGACTGTCTGCTCCAGGGGGGTGGGCACGAAGCCCACCTGCTCAGCACAGAGCCTGGCACTTAAGGCATGCTAAATTATTTGTTGAATGAATGGCTGAAGTTAGTCACTCCTGCCTCTGGGTTCAACCTTGCCTGTATATTGATAAAGCACCTCTTGTACAGTTGTTATTTTATTTTTACATGACTGTGTCATCTGAATCTTTTCCCTTTGTATTCCTGGTGCCTAGCCCTTGTCACGGCACAGGGGTGGTCCTGCGTATGGCTGGATGAACGAATGAATGAATGAATGAATTCTTGGCAGGGAGCTGCTTTGAACTAGAGAGCTTTTCCTTTGCAGGGAGTTCATGAACTATATTCCCGGGTGGGCCACGGAAAGGCTCAGGAAGTGGGGAACAAGATTGGGCTGGAGCTGGTGGGACTGGAGAGAGGAGAAAGCAAACAGCCGGAGTGCCATCTCCTCTTTGTCATTGCTGCCATGTGGAGGGCAGGAGATGACCCCAAAGGAGGGGACTTGATTCCGGGAGGGATCCTCTCTGAGAGCTCTCAAAACCCTCTGTGACTGAGGTGGGCTTGGCTCAGGCAGACCGACCCCAGCTGCCCCCCGTCATTCTCCTTGGAGAAGGGGTGAACAGAGGCGGGGGGAGGGTGGGACTCTGAGATTTCCATCCTCTGGGCTTCTCTTTCTCAGTCTCTTCGTCCCCAAGGCACCAGCCAGGATCGGGAGGGGAGAGGGGTCAGGCCGAGCCGGGCAGCGGGGGAGGGGCGGTGCGGCAGCCGGCTGGTGTCCTCTGGTGTCTGGAGCCAAGGCCCCGAGCTCTCGGCCCCCGCGAAGCGAGGCGAGCCGGAGCTGTGCGGTGAATGCAAAGAGCCGGGCGAGCTCCCAGCCCGGCGCCGCCGACGGCGTCCTCAGCCACAGCCCAATGAGAAGAGAGCAGATAATTTATTCTCTAATCCCGGTTCGGGTGCCCGGCGCTGGCGAGTGGCGGGGACTTGGGGGGGTGGGTCTCTCGTCCCCTCGCCCCCTCCCGCCGCCGCCCCCTCCCCGCCCCTGCGGGCTCCCGGCGCGCACACACACATTTCCTGACAATTAGCGAGCACACCTTGGCCGCGCGGCCTCCGGCGGCGCCGCAGCTTTTGTCTCCCGCCCCGCGGGGCTGCGAGGCGCGGGCGCCCGGGCGCGAAGTTGCCGCCCCGACGCGCTGCCCGGGAATGCCGGCCGCCGCTGCCGTCGGGCGGGCGCGGAGGGCGGGGTGGGTCGGGCACGCCGGCCCGGGGCCGGGGGGCGGCAAAAGAGAGGAGAAGAGAGAGAAAAGTAAGGCAGCGCTGGCCCCTCTTCCTTTGTTATAACCCTGAGTGTGTGCGGGCGTGAGCGCGCGCGGGAGTGCCTGTGTGTGCACATACGTGTGCATGCCTGCGTGTGCGCGCGCGTGTGCAAACGCGTGCCTGTGTGTGCGGGTCGGGACCGGCCGGGGGCGGCGGGACCCGAGGACGTGAGGCGGCGGGCTCTGTCGCGCTCCTCCCGGGACTCGGGCGTGCGGGCAGGTAGCCGTCCCGCCCCCGCCCGCTTCTCAGAGGACTGAGCGCGGAGTTTGTTCACCGACGGGCCCGGTGCGGCGGGGGGGTTGCGGCGCGGCGGCCTGGGCCGGGCCTGCGGGCGTGGGGGAAGGGGAGTCGCCCGCCCAAGGTCTGCCCCGACCGCAGGGGGCGCACGAGGGGGGCTCCGGGGCCCGCAGCGCGGCGCGGACGCGGCTACGCGGCCCGCTTCCACCCGGGTAGGAGCTCGCTAGGGGCCACTGCGAGCCCCGGGAGGGCGCAAGGCTGTGGAGGTGGCTCGCGGGGCTCTGGAGGGAGCGGGGGGCGGCGAGACGAAGTCTGTCTAAATGCCAGTTCCCTGAAGTTCAGCTCATCGGTTGTCATTTCATACCTTAATGCATATTTATGCTGCGCCGAAATAGGCTTCATAATTAACTCCCGGAGTCATCCGCAGAGGTTAAAGGGACCCCGAAGATTTGTGCATTGATTGGGTACCACGGCGGTGTGTGTGTGTGCGCGCGCGTGTGTGCGTGCGCCCCGTGCGAACCCATTGAGAAGAATAATTATTTTTCTCCACTGGAAGCTACAGCAGAGAATCAGACAAGGAGGCAAGAGAGAGAGAGGTTGGAGAGGGAGAGAGAGAGAAAGAGACAAAGGAAGTGAGTGCGAGAGGAGACGGCTTAGCATCCGAACTGTGAGTACTGAGCGAAACCAAATAGGCAGAAAGTGCTGCGAGTCGGGGACCCCTCGGCCGGGTTGGGGTCGGGAGCAGCTGAGGAGGACTCGCCTCTTCGCCGGGGGGTTTTGGCTGGACGCAGAGCGGTCCTTGAGGCAGGCGCGGACTCCGGGCTGCGGGTTCAGGCACTCACCTGAAAGCCAGCGCCGACCGGCCGCGGGTTGGGCTGCGTCAACCGCAGCCCGGGGTCCGCCACAGGGAAGCCCCCCACCCCGCCCCCATTGCCTTTGTTCCTTTTAAAGATTTTTTTGCATCTGGTAGGATTCGGGGGGGAGTAGGAGAGGGAGCTAGAGAGAAACCCGCTTTGGGTGCCCCCCCTTTCCCTTACCCCCTGGTGGGGGGCGGGTTGGGGAAGGGGCTATAAATGAGGCAGGGATCAGGACTTTGTGACACCTGTGCATTTGTTAGCACTAAGAAGGGAAAAGCAGAGGTGTCCGGGGACAGGGGTCTTCAGGAAACCCCAGCTTGGGAGACCGAGAGAAGCCATTTCTAGGAGCAAAACCACCAACTCTTGGCCCGGGGTCCTCCGCCCACCTCCCTCCTCGGCCCTAGGGCCCTCGCCCCCGAAGAGGGGCTGGCGCTGGAGGCCCGCCAGGGAGCTGGAGCCCTGGCCTGGGTGGGGGCGGGGGGGGGGGGGGGGCCGCTCTGGAGAGGGAAGCTGCTCCCTTTCCTGAGAAAGGGTCCATGACAGGGTGCCCCTAGGGAACGGGGCTGGCTACCAGCCCCTGGCTCTACCAGACCTGTCAGGAGAGGGCGCCTGGGTGCCCAAGGGAGAGCCCGCCCTTCCTGACCGACATTCCACAGCCTCCCTTTGAAAGCATAGTATCCTGCCCTCCTCCCCTCAACCCTCGTTAACAAATTCCTCTTCAGGTCTGATTTTACTCTCTCCTGGTGATTTTTCAATGTACCTCATCTGCCAGTCAACAACTTGGCCCGCCTTCAAGCCTTAAGAAGGGCTAACTTTAGAGGGAAATTCAGCTCTTTTGAGGCTGGGATGGGAGCCCTGGGATCACAGAGCTCTGAATTGGTTGTCCTCTAAGAGGCCCCCTTGGGGGTGGTTTTGGATGCCTTAAAACCCTGCTTGCATCCTCCAGGAGGTCAAAGCTGAGGCTTGGGACTGGGAACAGCTTCTATCTGTCACTCAATTCCAGCTCCCCATCACCCCACTGATGCCCATCCCAATCAGGAGAAAGAGGAAGATCTCTCTTACACACCATGCACGTGTGCACACGCACAGAGGAAGAAGTGTGTATCCAGCTGGGGCCCCTCCTAAAGGCATTAAGAGGAAGGAGGAACCCTCAAATAGGGAGAAGCAAGTTCAGTGTAACCCCCAGGAGGTGGTGTGAAGACTCTAGGTGGTGGGGAAGACAGGGATCAGGATGGTAGGCCAGCTCTGATTGCAATCATATGCATATGCGCCTGTCTTCCCACTGGACTGCCTGGCTGTGCCTTATTGAGTGCTGTCTCCCGGTGCCTAGCACAGTACCTGTCCCATTGTATGTGCTCAGTGCACCTTTGCTAAGTGAGTGGCTGCCCCCGCGGACCCTCTCCCTACCCTTGATTTCTGCCTGCCTCCTCCTCTGAGAGGTACTCCTATAGGGCTTGGGAGAGCCCAGCTGTGTGATTCTTTAGACTGGGCTGCCATTGCCTGCCCTGTGTGGGTTTGGGGGGGCAGGAGGGGAGGAAAGGAGTGGAGGAAGAATCAGGCCTGGGCAGAACATCAGAATATTTTGGTATTCATGAATTGCTCAGGTTGAAACGCATTGAGTTTGCCAATGATCGGTTACTGTATTTTTCTTTAACAGCGTAACTGCTCTGAGGGGCTGAACTGTGGCCCGGGTCCTGTGATGGGGGAGGCTGGATTCTGGTGATATAAGCACTTCCCTGGGTTCTTCTCCCTCCCACAGCCCAGTCCTGGAGCTTAGTAGAAATGCAGGGGCAGGAAGTATCAAGGCTGGAGAGACAACCCCCCTCACTCTCATCTCCCCAGCTTCTGTCTTTGCACTTCCCTTCTCCTTGGTCTCTCTCTGCCTCGATTACCTGAGACATCCCCAGGTCTCCCTTCTCTTCCCTTCCCTAAGAGCCCCGGGACCCTCCCAGGCTGGGAGCTCCCTGTTGGTCTGTGAGGGCTCAGAGCTGAGCCCTCCTGAGACAACAAGAGAAAGCCCTTGGAAAAAAGAGAATTCATGCCTGACCTCTCTGTGCTTTCTTGCTCAGTGGAGCCAGTGACTGAGAGGGAACCTGAGCTGGTCAAGCTCTGGAGTAGAGATGGAGCCAGGAGCAGTGGGAGTTCGAGCCATGGGGAAGGCTACCGAAGGGTCCAGAAATAGGGCGCTCATCCTGTTTCAGCTACAAGCACACCGCTAGTCTGGTTCAGGTCTGGAGGACCACGTATGGGAGACTGGCAGATCCATCTGGAACTAGTCTTCTCCTGGGTCAGTTCTGGGCCAGGGACTGCACCCGCTGATCCATCCTAATTGCAACTCCAAATCTAGACATCTGTTTGGGGCAGAAGCAGCAGAACCAAATCCCTGAGGCTCCTCTGAAGTTTCAGACGTGCCTCCCTTCTCATGGAGTGGAGCCAGATGCGTTCCTCATCCTCACCCACAACCTGCTGCAGCACAGGGACGCTCCTCCCAGAGAATGGAGGCATGAGGGAGCTCCAGACACACCAAACCTGGAACATGGGAGAACCTAGATCTTTTGCCCTTGTTCCAGGTTCATCAGCCATTCGTTCATTCATTCAGCAAATGCATACCTCTATCATTCAGCCAACATCCTTAGAATAATATGATATACTTCCAGCTTAATCTCCTCCAGGTTAGTGTGGGGTGGTGAGAGCCTCCTCCTATTCAGAATCTTCTAGCAGCCTGGTTTCCTTCCTTCCCCCCGGCCCCCCGTGGGCAAAGACGCAGGGTTGCTGGGCTCCAGGCTGCCCCAAAAGGTACATAAGTATGAAAAGCTCTGACAGGAGAAGTCAACTCTAACAGAGACTCATTAAATCCAACGACCTTGGATTTGATCTATCTAGCCTCCTTCCAGGTGCAAGGATCCCTTCTACACTAGTAGACCATTTATTGGGCGCCTACTGTGTGCCTGGCCGTGGGTCTGAGACGTGGTTGTGCACCCTGTGTTTGACTTCCTCTGGAGTCAGGGAGTGCACTGGCTCTTTCTGGAGCAGCTCTAGGTCTTCTTCAGTCCTTTCTGGAGCTGAGCCTAGTCTGTGCCCCTCGCCCCCTCCATCTGTGGGTTCCTCTCCCCCTCCATCTGTGGCTTTCTCTCCGATGGAGGGCAGGGCGAATGGCTCGCTAGCCTCATCCTCATTCCTCTTCTTGCAAAGGAGGGCTCCCCCATTTGGCTTACCCTCAGCTTGAGCCATCTCCAACCATCTCCAACCCTGGTGACCAGACTGAGGCTGAGGTTCAGGGTGACTGCGTGCCCTTGGAGGGACTGGTGGGACCAGAGGCTCCTAAAAAAGGGAGTTGCTGCCGCCTGTTCCCCAGGGGAAGAGGCTTCAGTGTCCAGGCTAGCCCTCCATTCTCCAGTCGGTGTGGGCACAGAGGGACTACCACTGGAGAGGGAGGGCATACAGCAGGGGCCGTGGAGTATCTGCCCTCCTCCTCCTGGCAGGCAGACCCTGAGGGGAATGGCAGGAGGTCAGGGTTTGGGTAACCCTAGGAGCAACACTGCCCACCCACCTCTGTAAGCCTCCGTTTTCTCATCTACTAAATGGGAATAAGAATAATAGGGTTTGAGTTCCTGAATGGTTGTTTTTTTTTTTTTTAAGATTTTATTTTATTTATTTGAGAGAGAGAGAGAGAGAGACAGCGAGAGAGGGAATACAAGCGGGGGTGGGGGGTGGGAGAGGGAGAAGCAGGCTCCCCGCGGGGCAGGGAGCCCGATGCGGGGCTCGATCCCAGGACCCTGGGACCATGACCTGAGCCAAAGGCAGACGCTTAATGACTGAGCTACCCAGGGACCCCCGAGTTCCTGAATGGTTATAAACAGGGGCCCAGCACAGGCATGACACACAGCTTTCACTCAAATATTAGTCCCCGTCCCTTTCTCCCCTTCACTTTCTCCTCTATAATTTCTTCTTAACGTGTCCATCTGCTGTCACCTCCTTGCCCCTTTCAAGCTTTCTTCCAGCGTTTTCTGTTCTGTCTGGGCCAGTTCCTGCCCCTCCCTCTGTTTTGTCCCCCACCTCCGTTCACTGCCTCCTGGTTGCCCCGCCCCTCCCCCACCTCCTTTCCCTGGCCGGTGGCAGGGCCCAGGCTGTGCTGACAACGAGACAGGGCGGGAAGGTGGCTGTCTTGGCTTCTCATTAGAGGCCCGAGAATGTGTGGAGTCATGACGGACAATGAGAGCCAGCAGCAGGAAGAATGGGGCCTCTGTCGGAGCAAGAGAACTTTCCCCAACCCTCAGCTCAGCTGAAGGGGAGTACCTGAGGGCCAGGAAGGGGTGGGGGCCACAGGTGGTAGGCATGGGGGAGGGGAGGGGTGGGGGCCACAGGCGGTAGGCATAGGGGAAGGGAGGGGAGGAGGCCACAGGCTGCAGGCATGGGGGAGCTGGCAGAGCCCCCTGGAGCCGGCCACCATGGGGACGAATTCTTCGCATCTGTTGGCATTTCTGGGGAGAGCTCAGAGCTCAAAGGAGACTGTCTCTCTCCCTAAGGACAGGGCCAGGGAGGCCATAGAGAGAATGTGCCAGGGGGCTGCCTGGGCCCCAACTCTCAGCCCCAGCAATGCTGCAGACAGTTTGGGGGTGACCGCAGAGGAGACAGGAATAGTGGGGATGGCCCCAGCTTGAGGAGGGTGAGTCCTTAGGGTCCTCACCAAGTGGTGACCTTGCATTAGAAAGCAGAGTCTCGGGATTGGAGGAAGCAGAGGAGGCCAGGGTAGCTGGTCTGCTTCCCCTTTCTCCACATCCCAACGAGGTCTGGATGGGCCATTGCCTGAGACCTGACAGATGTTCTTCTCGCCCCCCCACCCATCCTCCCCCGTTTCTGGCCCCAGAAACACCTTGAAGAGACACGGCCCTTTCGGGAGCTTACTTGGGGCTTGTCGGGTGGGCTGGGGCAGGCAGGGCTGAGGCTTTCATGTGCCCGGGGACAGGAATCTGGGATCGACCAGGTGAGAGTGGATGGAGGGGCCAGATGTAGCTGGTGTGTGGATCTTCAAACTAGAAGGGCAAGTGCAGGAGCAGCGGAGGTGGAGGGACACAGGGTGGGGGCATGAAGGAGGGGAGGAACGGGTGCGCAGAGATGGGGAGGGGCAGCCAGGCAGGAGAGGGGGCCTCCAGGGAGCCGCCTCAGGTCTCCTGCCAAAAATTGAACCATAAAAAAGCTGGAGGGGAGCAGCAGGGGAAGGAAGGAGAGAAAGGAGATGGGGAGAAGGGGGAGGAACAGCCCCTCCACACCAATAGCCCGGCAGGGGGACGTGAGTAATACACGGCTGGTTCAGAGGGAGTGAGATCAAAAGCGAATAGATACAAGAGGTTTGTGCTTCACCGACCAGACAGCCAGAGGCTCAATGAGACCTTTGTTACCCAGGCCCAAGTCAGGGTTGAAGGAATACCTGACCTCCCCCGCCTGCCCAGCCCACCGCCACCCCCACTCCACTGGCCACTGGCCTGGGGGAGGGGCGGGCCAGGCCTTCTCAATGAGTCAAGTTGAGTTGGGCACCGCTCAGACCAGGCTAGTGGGTGGGAAGAGGGAGGAGGCCTGCCCTCGCTGGGCGTGGAGCTTCTGGGGGTAGGTGGGAGAGTGAGTAGCTGCCTGGAAGGCAGGAAGTGGCTCTGCGGGAATTCTGAGGGAGACTTCCAGGGCAAGGGGGCCCACCAGGTGAGCTGTCCCTGGGACCCCAGCCCCTGGCTCCAGTGTCCCTTGGGAGGGGACTGAGGGCATTCTGCTTGGAGCCCATGGGTTTTGGGATATGGGGACCCATGGGAGAAAGAGGCAAGGGAGAACCAGAGGTTTCTGGGTTTGGGGCAAATGCTAGAAGTTCAGGTGGGAAGTTGGAGGATGTCCAGCAGTTTGGCCTGCAGGTTGGAAAAGACACGCGTGTGTGTGTGTGTGTGTGTGTGTGTTGCATGTTGTGTGCATGCCCTGTGGTTGCTGGAGTGGGAAGCCCAGGTAAAGGAGGTCAATCCAGCCAGGGTCCTAAAGAAAACCAGTGCCCCCTGAGGTGAGGGTTGTAGCTGAGCCCTGATAGACACGGCCTGATCTGGGCCTACGGCCTCTTACTTTCCTGTCGGGATCTGAAGCCCCTGAGGCTTCCCTAAACCTGAGGTTCCCCGAACTCCTGTCTTCCTAGGCTGATGCTTGCCCACAAATGACCCATCACTGCAGAGGGGAGGAGGAGACAGTGCTTGTGTTTAGAACACATCTTTTCCAGGGTTCTGAGACCTTGGTTCCCCTCCACTCAGCAATTCCCCAAGTCCCTGGGTCCCCAATGCCTGTGCCAACCACCATATCCTGCCAAAGAGAGAGAGAGGGCAGCAAGCACCCCCTCTCACAGCATCACCCAGGGATGGGTCTGAAGCTAGCTGCCCTCAGCTGCCGAGGATTTCAAGCTCAGGCCCTTTCCTGCCTCCACCTGGGGCTGAAAACAAGGTCCTGCTTTCCTCTAAACCACATGAGAACGGGTATAGTTGGTGGATACCCTGACTAGTCTAGGATGTGTGGGCCAGGCCCCAACCTTGGGGGTACTCAAGAAGCTTGTTCACTCTTCTAAAGAACAGAACCTCTGGTTCTCCCTTAGCTTCCATTCCCAGCGCCACCACCGCCCCCCCGAATCCCATACTCAGGCCCTCATCTCAGCCTTCCTTTACCCAGACCCTCCTTTGCCCTCTCTGCTTCCCGTGGCTGGACTAGGAAGGGTTAAGTTTTGTAAGGAGAGCCTCTAATATGGAGCTGGCCCTGGGCCTTGGCAGCAGTACCATTGAAAAGATCCGGCCTTACTCTCTAGAGGAGGGGGTAGTTAAGGACCCTGAGCAGGGGGCTGGAGGCTAATTAAGGGAATTAGAGGAGGTCCTTTATGGCCAGGAAGCCACCCCTCCTCATACCCTGGAGTGAGGCCCATTGTGTGGGGACTTTGTGGGGCCAGAACTGGAAACTCATTACTGGGAAGGCTTTAATGCTGGAGCCAGGGCAGGTGGTGGGGGATGGTGAGAGAATGTAACCTGGGGGCCCAGTACCTCGGGGGGGGGGGGGGGGGCGGGGGGGGGGGGTGTGGCAGGGGGGGGGGGAAGGGTTGGTGGGAAGGGGACTCCCCAGGTACCCCCAGCTCCCCGCATCCTTTTGAGATTCCCACCGCTGGACCCCCTCAGCTCTGCTGTGGCCTATGGCTTTTCATTCCTATGTGATTGCTGTTTCTAATTCATGTAGGGCTAAAAGCCATGGGCTACAGTGAGGGGCGTGCTCCTTCTCCTGACATCTGCACCTCCCTCCCCACAGGACCAGGCTGGGAGCCAGCTGCAAAGGGGGTACCAGGAGGGGTTTCCACTTGGGGATGGGGCATGCAGGGGATCTGGTAACGGAGGGTCTGGGGCCAGGCTGTGTGACCTTGGCCAAGTCACTTCCCCTCTCTGGGCCTGGTCCCTCACTCTGAAATGAAGAGGCTGGACTGGTGATTCCAGAGGGAGATTCCCTCTGAGGATGGAGACACATTCAGGGGGTGCCAAGGTCTGTAAGTCGGTTCCTTCCCCCCGTCCCTTGCCAAGTTACTGAGGACTGGCTCATGCTCAGAGGTTTGGGGGCCTGAGTCAGGGGCATGGGGCCACACAGCACTAGGGCCTTCCCTCAGTGCCCCCCAGGACAGTCCGTGCTTCTGGACCTCACTTCTCTGTGGTCAGCTTGAAAGCCATAGCCTTCTCTGTGTAAGAGAGACCTTGGGACTTCTCAGTGGCTGAAATGGGAGAGCTCAGGCCGGCCACTTAGGGAGAGGAGGTTCCACAGAGGGAAACTAGGAAGGCAGCCTCTCGCCATGGGCTGCAGGGTGGGGTCGGCGGTTCCTAGCTCCTGGTCAGCTACCTGGCCTAGCACTGGCCTCCCTCTCCCCGGGTCTGTGAAAGGTACCCGTTCTCCCTATTCCCCGCTGCCTGCCACTCATCTTGCCTGACTCCCCATGCCCGTTCCCACTCTCCCCTTCCTGCCCTACCCCTCAAGTCCATGCAAATCTGCCTAACTACATCCCAGGCAGTCTGGCTGGAGCAGCAGAGGAAGCACCCTCCCCTCCCCTCCCCTTCCAGCCCCTAGTCTGTCTAAGACAGACCACGGCAGAATCAGAGAGTATTATATTTGGTATTGAGAATCAGAGGCAAGTTACTTATAATGTCTCAGAGCCCTTAATCTCCCTGACCAACATTTATCTAGTGTCTGCTAGGTACCAGGCAAGATTCTATCCATCTTACCCGGACTCACTTAATCCTGGAAACAACCCTAAGAAAAAGGTACTATTACTATCCCTTTTTACTTTGGGAAATCTGAGGCACAAGGGAGCTAAGAAACTGGCCCAAGTTCAGATGGCTAGTAAGAGGCGGAGCTGGGATTTGAATCTGGGCTCTTAAACCGCATCATGCTGGATGCAGGGAAAGCCAACAAGCCAGCCCTTGGGGAAGCACTCTGGAAGCTGGAAATTGCTGGATGCACGTCCACGAACCGCACCCATGGCCCCACTCTAACCACCTTTTGTCCATCCTAGGTTTTCCTTTCCAGCAAGAGCACAGGGGGAAGAAAAAAATCAAAACAATCGAAGAAGCAAAGAGAAAGCCCAAGCCAGCTGCATTTTTGCTGGGGCTACTCCAAGCCACTTCCCCCCTTGCCCCAGCTTGGGTGGTGCAAGGAACGGGGATGAGAATTGCCAGGCTTGGTCACTCTCCATTTGGGTTCTCTTGCCCAGAGATAAGAGGTGGCTAGAACATTCCCCCACCTCCCTCCCTGTCCAGCCGCCCCCAGCTCAGAATGAGCCTCTCTTGTATTCCTTCCTCTGCTCAGAGGACATCCAGATTTACTCCCCTGCACTCCCCGATCTAATTGGCAAGTCAGGCTGGAGCAGCACCCCCTTCCTGCCTCTGCGGCTGGGTCCCTAGCAGGAATCCCAATGCACAATTTGCCGGGAAGTCCCCCGCAACCCCGGGCTGGGCCTGGACGAAGGGAACAGACGACCAGGCCAGCTTTTGCCTCTCTAAAGCTCCAGCAAGGCAAGGCTCTGAGCAGGGGTTTGCTGGGTAAATGTTGGTTGAATGAATTGTGAGCCCGGAGAACAGGGACACAGAGCGAGGTGGCTTCGCTGGGCCTGGGCCTAGGGCACCTCTGGGGTTACAAGGTTGCAGTTTCTCTCTGTTCTTTGTCTCTTGGCCACTGCCAGTGTTCCAGTCCTGGAGGAGATATGTAATTATATATTTCACATAATTGTTCAACTGAAGTGAATAGGCAAGCTGGCCTCATGCCCTTTCTCCCTGGAGGATTCACGGATCAGAGGGCTGCGTCTATCCTGGTCCCTGCCTGCAGACAGCTGAAACCTAAAAACGGTCCTGAACCTCAGTCTTTGTCACAGTCCTCAGAGATACCCAGCGTACAACCTCCCTTGAGAGAGCCGGCCCATGTTGAACAACACAGAGATTCAAGTGAATCTCTCTGGTTGTGTGTATCCCATTATTTAGCGCAAGTGGAGTTTGCTGAAACTCTGCTCCTTGCAAATGCAAAGACTATTCAAAAAAAAAAAAAAAAAATCTCTGCCCCATTGTTAGAAGGGGATGGCACTAAGGTTTGACCTCTGGGAGCCCTTCTGGCCCCGACAGTCAGGACCACTGTGTTCCCAGCTCTTGCTGCATGTCAGACTGACGATGCTAGGTTATGCTTAGGATGACCATTAAGGTGGGCCGGCCTCTGCCAAGCGGTGGGCCTCCTGGAAGGCCCTGGAGGTCAGGGCTTCAAGATACTTCAAGACTGTTCCTGGTCTGACCCTTCCAGTTCCTGGGGCCCCTGAGTCCCTCAGAACCACTGCTAAATGCCTGTTTGTCCTTGTAGTCTTGAGAGGTAGGAGGAGCCTCCCCTCTTTCTCTGTAGGTGGGCAAGCAAGAAATGAGTGGGGGCTGGCCTGGAAGCATCAGAGGCCGAGAGGACCTTGGCTCCAGAGTCCAAGGAGCTCAGTAAGCCAGAGGCTGGAAGTCAGTCTCCAGCAGTCCAAGAAGGAGTTAATCTCCAAGGAGAATGAGGGCTACTCCCAGACTGGAGTCCTGTGCCCAGCCCTGCGGCTGCCAACTCTGGGAAGAAGTCCTGGGATCTGTAGTTTGTGTCACCACCCACCCTGGCCTGCCTGTTTATCAACACAGTCCTGGGGACTACAGTTCCCAGAAACCTGCAGAGGCCAGGCTTTGGGGGAAGGGGTGGGGTGTGAGGCTCGGTGGCAGCAGGAGGGAGAGGGAGGAGGTGGGGAGAGAAAACCCAATTCACCCCCTTCCTTTTTAATTCTTTCTCCTGGTGTGTCTGCTCCACCGCCCGAGCTAATCCCCCAAATCCGGTCAACCAAGCCGCAGCTGCTTCCCTTCGCAGTGATGAATGGCTCGGGGAGGGAAGGTGAATTCATATTTTAATTACTGAGGCGCGGGGCTAAGGGGAGCTGGGGAGGGGGCTGAGGGCTCAGCATTGTTCTGGAGGAGTGAGGCGCTCCTCCTCACTGGGTCACTTCTCTTTTGCCCTTTACCTGGGGTGGGGGTGGGGCAGAGTGAGGCTGGGGGGGCGCCTCGTTGGAAGCTACTCTGCTTCAGCTTTGGGAGGTGAGGGGATGGGGGTGGGAAGGAAAATACCCCCTTTTTTGTTTGTCAGAGGATTCCAGGCAAGTCCCAACACTTGTAAATATCTCCCCCCCTTCCAGCCCCCCACTGCCATCCACTTTGATGGAGAACACCGCCAAAATTGGAGGCACCCAGGAGTTCCTGGTCTGCCAGTGTGGAGCCCTGGCTGTCCGCTCTCTTAGTTTCTAGCCCGCTCTGAGACCCAATTCCTCTTGATCCCTCCATGTGTTCAAGCGGTCTCTGACCCACTGCCCCATTTTGGCTGGAGGTGCCAGGGCTGGGGGGCCCTGGGAGGGTATCTGGTATAGAGAGGAGAAGCGGGGTTGAGGGCCAGGGGAAGGGGTCAACAGAGAGGCCGGGAACCCCCTGGTGTTTGGGCGATGATGAGCCGTGGGTTGGCAGCTCTTCTGCTTGGGCTCCCACAAAGCTGGCCAAGGGGAGGACCTTTCTCACCCCCGTACCCCAGATCATCTCTGCCCTGAGCTGGGGAAAGGCCAGAGGAGGATGGGGAAGAAATCTGGGCCACCAGCTTGCAGTCAGATGCAGCTAACTGTGAGCCAGCAGGGCTCTGTCCAGTGTCCACCTTCCTTTCCTTCCTGTTCTGAGTTTATGGGGCCCATCTTTCTATCCCTTAGCCCCTCCTGGGCTGGAGGCATGAAAGCTGAGGTCCGAGGGGAAGCTGCAGGGTGGGAGGGGAAGTTTCCATCATGAACACAGATAAGTGGGAGCTGCCTCCAGCCACTGGTCCACTTGTTTCGTGCAAACTCTGGACTCCGTCATTTCAAACTCCTTTCTCCTCAAGTAGACCTAGCAAGAGGAGGTTCACCAGGACCTGACTTCAGGGAGCCCTCCAGTTGGTGCTGGAACACTCTGCAAAGCATGAAGGGATGAAGGCAGAGGGGACAACGCAGAGAGAGATGCAGACGCACAGCTCTGGCAGACGGATGCTGAAGGATGCGTGGGACCCAGGGCAGGAGGGACACTGAAATGGGAAGGGCTTCTCTGCTTCACAGCTCTCCACTTCAGGGACCGTTCCAGGGACCTGCATCATGCCCAGGGCCCACACTGCTTCCAGAACTTGGTAGGGAAGGGGCGGGGGGGGCAACAAAAACACTTTATATCAGCGACCTGAGCACAATAAGCAGACTCTCATTACACACTCTGCCCGAGGAGCAAGGACCCAGAATCTCTGTGAGACAGTTCGCTCCTAGGACAGCTCTCAGGAGCCAGGTTGTAGCTTCTAGCCTAGCTCTTGATCCGTTTATTAATTAATTAACTTATTTTAAATATTGTATTTATTTATTTGTCAGAGAGAGGGAAAGCACAAGCAAGGGGAGTGGCAGGCCGAGGGAGAAGCAGGCCCCTCACTGAGCAGGGAGCCCAATGTGGGACTCGATCCCAGGACCCTGGGATCATGACCTGAACCAAAGGCAGATGCTTAACCGACTGAGCCACCCAGGCATCCCTAACTCTTGAACAGTTCGATTCAACCCTCCTGAAACTCTGATGTGTAGGTCCTGGTGCCTCCAACCTCTGCCCCCAAACTTTCCACAGTGAGCAAAACCCAGATTTTCTCATCTTTCCCAAAGGGCCTCGGGGAGGAATAGTCACAGGGGGTAAGTTTTGCTGTTTTTGTAGAACAAGCAGACATTGGAGGGGAAGTAGGGTGGAGAGGGAAGAGGATCTATGCACCTGGGGGACCAGAGACCCCAAGCTGCACCTAGACCCAGGCTTGGGGTGGGAGGGTCATGGTCAGAGCTCCTTGCCTGGCTTGTTTTAATTATAACTTCCTTCCCCAGATCAGCTTTGTTGTGCCTACCGATTTCTCCCCACGTCTTTCTCCTGTAATCTTGGAAATGCTTTGTTGATAGTACCCTTGATAGACATCCCCCTAGCCAGGAAAGTGTAGGTGTTACAATTACTAATTACAAGGAAATCTACCTGTTCTCCCTCCCTCCTTCCTGAGCAGATGAGGATCCCCAGTGCCCTGCCAGCCCCTTAGGTTTGGAGGCCATTAAACCTTGATTCACATCTTGGTACACTGAAATGAGGAAATGAAAGCCCAGGGAGGGACAGCCACTTGCCAGGGTGACACAGCATGCCAGCGTCAGAGCCAAGAATAGAACCCAGGCCATTGAAGCCCCAGTTTAGATCCCCATCTCTCTAGGTTTGTCACAGGAGGGATCTAGAAATATAGTAGTTGTGTCTCGGCTCTGTCTATATATATCCTGGAGATTGCTCTCTGCTCTCTATATATACTCCAGGAGAGTGGGTGTGTGGAGGATGCTGGAAAGTGGGTGATTAAATAACCAGTCTACCTACCCGTGCTGACTCAAGCTGGGCCTCCTGCCCACCCAGCTGGCCACTGGAAATGCAACACACCTATTAATTAGTCACTAGCTACATTAGCAGGACCCTTGGAGGGGATGGGAGGGGAGGATCCTGACCGGACCTGGCTCCACTGTAGACCCTGTGTTTGATGAGGGCCTGCCTGCTGGGCCCTCTGCTCTGCCTGGAGAAACATGACGTTTGTCCAAAGGAGCAAGGTTGGCCAGACCTGTGGAACTGTCCAGAGAGCCAGCACCTGGGGCTGGCCAGGTTCCTCAAACACAGTGGAACACTTGCAGGTGTGGTTAGCGTTTGGGGCCTTGGGGCCTGGGCCATCTGATGCAATCTCTCGGCCCAAGAGTCTGGGCCACGGTTAGGCCTCATGCTTCCTTATTCCAGACTTCAGCATCACCATGCACCTCCCTCCTTCCTCTCAGCATTTGGGCTGCATCCCCCGTCTTCTTTCTAGAGGGAGAAGTGATTCAAAGCAGGCCTCTGATGTGGGCCTGACCTCCATGCAAGGTGCTCCCTTTGGGCCCAGCTGCTCTGCTGGAGCAGGCTTGATTATATGTGTGCCCCCTCCAGGGCAGGCCAGGGCGGAGAAGTGAGCCGGAGGGACCTGCAGACTGAGTGCCGATCCCCTGAAACCCCCTCCCACCCTCAGCCAGAGCGCCCCAGCTACCACAGGCGGCCCTGCCTTCAGGGCTGAGTGCTGTGTGAGCCAGGGGGGGGGATAACATGCCCAGCTGGGGCAAATCCAGCCTCAGCTTCTATCTCAGACCGACTTTTGTGCCAGGGAAGAAACTCTATCTTTACCCTTTACCTCCCAACCTCTTTGCCCAGCATAGGTGCTCAATAAAATAGCCTGTTGGTTGAAAGAACTCTGCTGTCTGTTCTCTGCATGAGGAGGACCGGGGTTTATGTTGCTCTGAGCAAAGTCCATTCTGTTTTCTGTAGATTTCCTTAAGGGTATCAGATAAACTGGGCCTGCTAGGGAAGGGCCCCCTCCCTCCACTCCCCGCCCATGACTCAGTTCCAGGTGTCAAGGTCAAGGCTGTGTTGGACGCAGGCCCACAAAGTCCCGCCTTGGGATCACTGGACTGTGTGACCCAAAGGGGCGAGTGGAAACCCCCACCCCTAACCCACGTCAGGTGGCACAGAGCTTACTTTGAGCCGTTTGCTTCCTGTCGCCCAAGCACAGGTGTGCGGCAGTGAGGTGAGGCAGAGGGGGCAGGAGGGGGACAGAGGTAGCAGGGGCTGTGGCTTTCTCTTCCCTGCCCTGGACTCACCCAGGCTCCAACTGGAGGAATGACATCAGCTCCCCAGAGATCAGGACACTCGGCTTTCACAGAGGCTGTTGTCCGGTGCCGCCACCCCCCCTTCCCCGGGCCTGTGAGAGGTTTGGCAGGGCTTTGCCACTCAGGGAGTGCCAGTGACTGGCCAGCCCCGGAGGGCTCTGGGAACGTTAACCCCAGCTTGCTTCTCTCTCCTGCCTTCCTCCTGCCCCTCTTCCTCCCCTGCCTCTCCCTGCAGATCTTCTCTGGTGAGGATCCCCCCAGCCTGGCCTAGGGCATGCCCCAGTTCACTTTCGCCTGCTTCTGTGGCCTCCACGGCTTCTGCAAGATGAAGAGGAAGAAGGAGGAAGTTCACAGAGAGCGGGAAACGGCAGTGTGAGCAGGACCCGGGTCCCGTCTCCGGCCTCCTCCGGCAGGTGCCAGACCTGAGGGCACCCACTTCTGGCAGGACCTGCCCGGCCCTCCAGAGACCAAGAAGCCCTGGGGCGGCCCCAGGAGTGAAAGTGCTTTCGGCTGAGGGCTCCAGGCACCCCCCCAGGGCAACTCCTCCACGGGGGGCAGCGGGGGGGCCATGCGCCGCCTTGGGCTAGGAGCACTGCTCCCGGATGCAAAACTGGCTGTTCTGCCCGAGGACCTCCCAGCAGCCCGGACCCTGGGCGAGGCCTCGGGCAGCCGGGGCAGGGCGCAGGTGTAAGACGAGCCCCCTCCAAACCCAGGATGGAGTCGCTCCTGGGATCCCAGTACCTGAGGCAGGAGCCTCTACAGAGCAGCGTCCCCGAGTCAGGACTGCTTCCCTGTCCCCTCCTAGCATTCTCCTGGGCCAGGTGCAGCCAGGCCCAAGGTGGGCAGCCTGCTCGTGAGTCGGACGGCAGAGTCGGGACAGTGAGTCGCAGGCCATGTCCTGGTGGCAGGAAGCCGGCTGCGTGGCCCCTGCGCACCAGAAAGCAGCTTTCCCTCCAGCTGTGGCCTCGCGGACCCTCTCACTCCCACCATGCCTCCTCCCAGCAGCTCAGATGTGGGAGCCTGTTCCCCAGGCCTTGACTCCCCTTCTCAGGAATTGTCTTCCAGGGCCGGACTGTGGGACCCCTTTCCTGGACTAGACCGTGTCTCCCCTTTATTCTCCCGTCCCCCTGCCTCACCCACCTGCCTCTTCTTTCTCTTCTCAGAAGCCATAGAAAGGGAAAGGCTTGCATGTTGTGCCTTTAGGGGAATCTGGGCAGAGGGCGCCCTCAAGGACTTGCCTTGACTTTTCCCCTAATCTCTCTGCCCCCCTCAATCTTCCAGGGTCAGTCTCTTCCCCTCCCCCAGCCTATTTCCGGCCAGTAGGAAGCAAACAAAAACCTATCTCCTTCCTTCCTCCCTCCTCCCATTTGCTATAACTTACTTTCTGTCACTGTGCCTGAACCTCTTAGGTGCTAAAGGGCCATGCGGACAGCAAGGCCGGCAGCAGAGACACTTCGGGCCGATTCTGTAGCTTTAGCAAACCTGCCCTCTACTTCGCTACAGAACAGGTCAGCCCAGGAACAAAGTCAGATCCCCTGTAGCATCCAGGGACAGAATAACCTTTCTGACAGTTAACAGGTGGCCTGGGTAGAGGACATCAGGGCCCTAAGACAGAAGGAGGGGCTGTGTGCCCTTTTCCTTGGAATGCGCCTCTCTGGGCAGTCCGGGAGGGCAGAAGACCTCCTTTGCTCATTCACCGAGAACCTGGGAGAAGCAAAGGCACTTTCTATCCTGGCAACCTTCGCCTGTCCAGCTCATGCCCCATGCTCAGGGAGATTTCCTGAGCTTTTGGCAGATTTGGTGGGATCCGGGTCATCTTTGTGAAGCCGGAGCACAGCTTATGATTTCTTTCCTCACACCCCTTCCCTGGCCCTGACCACCCAGCCCCAGCCTTATACAATCTGTTAGTTCCTTTTATATCCAAAGAATTATAAACAGAAGTCCTTCCCTTAAGGAAACAGCAATAAAGGCCAGTGGGGTCACAAGGGACAGAAGAAAAACTCCCCAGTTCTTTGGCCTCTTGGACAGTAGAGGCCTTGGATGAGGCACAGAGATGGGCAGAAAGGCTTTCAAGGGTACCTTGATCCCGCCGCAGAAGAGCCCGCCTGGAGGGCATGTGTGTCCCTAGCGGTCACCTGCGAGGCTGCAGCCCCAGAGAAGTCACTCTTGTGGTGGAGGATGAAATTGTATCCCCGGAGCCATAGAGGTGTTGGGTGTTAGGTCCTGACCACAGAGGCTCACCCAGAGAAAAGGTCAGGAGGAGTGGTGAAGGAGAGTTTTGCCCCTGCGCACCTCTCTGGCCTTGGCAGGAATTTCAGCTGCAGGGGTTTGGCAGTGAGCCCGTTCAGAGAGCTTCTTGCCCCGGGGAGAACTCCTTTGGCTTCAAAGGGATACTGGATATCTGGAGCCCCTGCTATGGGAACATGGGAGAGGTCCCAAGGTCAAGGCATCTCTGAGTGGAGACCCAGTTATGCCTGCAGACAGCGGCCCTTGACCCCAAGCCAGTGGCCCCTTCTTCATCAGGGTGAAAGCTGGGGCCCATGCTGAAATGTGGGAGTAGGAGGACAGCAACAACTTTGAGCCAGACACACCCCACATTCTGCCGTCCCTCGGCTTCCGTCTCAGGGAAATGGCAACTTTGCTCTTCTCAGCGTCTCGAGAACCAGTCTGGAGGCCTGTGCCCTGCTCTCTGCCCCTGGGTGAGCCCAGGCAAGAGGTTTAATCCAAAAAGGCAGAAGCAGCCCCAGTGTCCCCAGACCATGCCCCCCAGGCCTCTGACTTGTAGTCCAGGCTTCTCTTCCTTCTGTTGCTTTTGGGGGGGCAAGGTCTGGCCACCTTGTTTCCTGCCCTTCGTGAGGTGAGGCTCCTTCACAGCGGACAGGTGGGACAATGTTGCCCTCCCTGTTTCTAATTCTCTCCACTCCATGGTTCTCTCCCAGACTTCACCTCAAGGAGGGGGCCAGGAGCTCCTGGATGGAGGCAGAGGGCAAGAGAGGAGTTGATTCTGGGAGGGGGCGGGCCTCTCATTCTGGCTGTGTGGCACTGAGTCCTTGTAGGAGGGTGGGAGGCCTTGGCCTACCTGGGCCTCAGTTCTCCCCTCTTGTGCTGTGGGCCACCGAATGGGGGGTAAAGAAATATGAGGGGTGCTTGAGGTTCTTGTGCCTCTAATGTTGTCTGGGGGTCTGGCCCTCAGGGGTTCTTGTCTCAGGGCATTTTAATTAGAATGTCATTTCCTTCTCCATTCCCAGGGAAGGGCCTTCTGGATGTCACACAGGAGTCCATAGAAATATATAGGAAGATTGTTATTTTTGAAAAAAATAAAAAAAGCAATCATTTACCTGAAATATGCATGAGGTAGCACAGCAGGATGCAAAGGGCATTGAGCTGGGAACCGGATCTCCTGGGTTCTAGCCCTGCTTAGACACTGATGACAGTGTGACTTGAGGCTCGCTATCTGACTTCTGGGACTCAGAAGTCCCAGACTTCTGGGACTCAGTCTCTTTCCACTAATGTCCTCGAAAGAGCCCCCTCCAGAGGCCAGGGCCCTGTGGCCCTGGGACGTTGAGCCTCAGTGGGGCTCGGGGCCGCCGTGGAAGTGCAGAGCTTGCAGGTGCTCCGTGCTCCGTGCATGCCACACGTGTGTAGGCAGGGCGACAGCAGCGATACGGGAGATCCGAGAACTGCTGGGGGCGGTGAGAGGGAAGCCGAGGCTCCCAAAGCTTCCGCTGGAATCCTGCCCCAGCGCTCCTTGTAGTTCTGCCTCTCCTGCCTCCAACAGCCAGGCCTGTCGATGCCACCCCAAGTGCCCCCTCGCGCACATTCCCCCCCCACACACACACCAGCCCTTGCAGGTGAGATGGGATCTCAGCGGCAGCTGCCTGACCCACCCCACCTCGTTGCCTTGCCTTCTGGAAGGGGAAGGATCCTCAGGCTGCCATCTGCCCTGTCTCCTGAATGAATGTGCAGTTGGCCCAGTGGTCTGGGACGTGCGTGTGGGGGGGTGGGCTGACGGCTGGATGGAGAGCGGCAGCCCCCAGGTTCCCAGCGCCCGCCGTGGCTGCCTCCTGACCTCAGCAACTTGCCTCCTCTCTCCCAGACTCTGTAAAAGGTGGTGACAAGACCCATTTCCTCCCTCCCTCACAGGAAGGCATGGGTCTCAAGGGCACTTTGTATCAGAGGCACCTAGATGTGGCTTGTGCTTTTGGAGACAAGTACTTGGTTTACAACTATGAAGATGAGCTTCCACCGGAGAAGGAAATCTCACCGCTGCACTGGCGGGCTCCTCGTAGGCTGGTCCAGAAAGCCTGGTGTTCACCCTGAAGGTAGCTGCTGTGCGCCCCAGGTGATGCGGCTGACAACAGCATCAGAACCAAGAGCCAGAATCTGTTCCCAAAGAATGAATGCTCCATCCCTCTGGCACAAAAACAAGAGCATGAGCAGCTGTCATCACCTTCACCCTGTTCCCAATGCAAACAGCACCCTCAGCCTCTGTGGCTAAACAATCTAGGATCGGGATGGCTGGCTGGTCCGAGTGAATCCTCTATCCCCCACTATCCGCCACACCACACCCCCCAGTCAGCGCCTACTGGGTCGGGCTGTTGTGGCCAGTCCAGCCTGGGCTCCCTTCTGTACAGTCCTGTGGGATCAGAGCCACAGATCACGAAGAGGAAACAGAAACCCTGGCTATCCACAGGGGAGCCAGGAGGTCAGGACCATCCAGCAGGAAGGTGAGGTTGGGGAGCTACCCAGGGCATCCCTAGAGGAACTCGTGATACTGAGGAAGGATATCCAAAAGCCAGAAACCCCCAAAACTGGGCAGCCCCGGCTCTCACACAGCAACTCCAGGCTCTGAAGTTCAAGGGTTTCTTCGTGGGTACTGGTCTGTCTCCCTGCCCTTCTTGGGCAGCCTTCCCCCCTCCCTCAGCTCATTCCTCTGTTCCATCCAAGAGGCAAAGGCGGGAGGAAGGCTGCAGGGGGAGATGGCAGGACCCAGCCAGATCCTCAGGACTCTCCCCAGCCTTCGTTGCCATGGCAACACTGCTATTTTTATCCCGTTGTTCATGATGCTCAAAGCTCTGACTTTCTCTGTTCCAGAGAGGCCAGGCAGGCTTCTGCCCTCATCCTTCAATGCAGCACCTTCTCCCAGAGGCCTGAGAAGGAAAAAGAGTAATGGAAGAAAGGGGGAACCCACTGGGTCTTGCCTCAACTAGAGGAACTGCTTGGCGGTGGGTCGCCTCTGCACTGTGAGCCTTGGGTTTTCTAGCTGGCTTAGGCACTCCGCTTCCTATTTTCAAGGAGATCAAAACTCCCCATGGTCTCCCTGAGAGGCCACTCCAGAGAAAAAAAGAAGAGCTGCCACTCTAGATGAGTTTTCTCCACAGGGCTATGACACTGCTGGTGATTGGGGGGTGGGTAGCTGCTGCTCTTGGGAAAGCCAGACCTCATCCTGAAGAATGTCCTATTGGTATGAGCCAGCCCCCGGCCCCTTGAAAGGGGGTGGAGAGCAAAGTTTGATTAAATAGCAATCGGATACACTTAACATCCCTGGGAAATCTAAACCAGTATTTCCCTTTCCTCTGCCCCTCCACCAAAGAACCAGAGCAATTGGGCTTCGTGTCTTCGTCTAGGCTTTATGCCCAAAGCAAGTTAGCATACATCCTCCAGGCTGAGTTCCTCTCCTTCCTACCCCCGCCCACCCCCATACAGCCATGTTTCTCTCCAGGGGCTTGAGGTCTTAAATTTTGACAATGCCCTTGAAGTCAGGGTTTAATGAAAGGATTTCTTAGAGCTGATCATACTCTGTCCCTTTTCCTTGGCCCAGCCTCTGGTCCTCTCCCTATGTCCCCACCTCCACCCCAGTTGTACCCTGAGAGTCAATGATGCTAATGTTCCCCACCTATATGCTCTCATGGTCAGTGAGATTTGAACCCAGCAGCTGGGGTGGTTGGGTTGGGGGGAGCATTTCAGGCACATCCTCAAGACCATGACCCTGCAGATAGGTCCAGGTCTTAACCCAGCAAAGTGGCAATCATACTGTGCTGGCCTCCTACAGTGAGGTTCTACCTCAGCTGAACCGACTCGGGGATGGCTAAGTTTTCTAGGGTGGCTGGGAAGCATTTACTAAGCCTCTAATTGGTTTCATCTTGGCTCAAGTTGCATGGCTTCCTGAATCTATGCACCTGGAGTAAGCACTTTTCTGGTTGCCTCTGAAAAGCATGCCGGCAAATGCTGCTCTGTTAATTGCTGTAATAAACAGACTTTATTATATCCCTTTGCAGTCAATGAATTATGTTGTCAGGGTAGATGGGGCATCCGTGTTTATTTCGCACTGGGATACGCTCCAGCAGCAGAAGCTAAATATTTATTTCTACCAACTCTGCTGGGGAGAGAAAGGGGAATGGACACCAGGAGGAAGTCAGGAGTGTGGACATAAAGTGAGGTGATAGGGCTTAGAAGGAAGCTCTGGGAGACACACTGAGCCCCTAGAGCTGTGAGCTTCACTTGTGCTACCCATAATACACTGAGCGAAGGCAGGCCTCCTACCTCCTGGAGCCCCAGAGAAATAGTGGGATCAAGCTGGCTGGAGGAGGTGGGCTGGAAGCAGGGAAGTTTGTTTAGGATTATAATACGATCGCATAGACTGAAAAGTGCTTTTATTTTTTACAGAAAGAATAAAGACCTTTAAGTCAGGCTTCTCAGGACTACTGACAGAACAAATGGGAATTTTCAGATTTACAAGGAGAGCAAGATGCTACAAGACAGCATAATATTAAGAATAAGAATTATTATATGGTAAAAAAAAGAATTATTATATGGTATGTGAATTACATATCAATAAAAGTTTTTTTTGAAAGAATTCTTTGGGATGCCTGCCGGCTCAATCAGTAGAACATGACTCGATCTCGGGGTTGTGAGTTTGAGCCTCACATTGCGTGTAGAGATTACTTAAACATAAAATCTTTTTAAAAAAAACATTTTTTTTTTGGACAGCGAGAGAGACAGTGAGAGGGAACACAAGCAGGGCAAGTGGGAGAGGGAGAAGCAGGCTTCTCGAGGAGCAGGGAGCCCAGTGCAGGGATCAATCCCAGGACCCTGGGACCATGACCTGAGCCAAAGGCAGATGCTTAAAGACTGAGCCACCCGGGTGCCCCTTAAATCTAAAATCTTAAAAAAAAAAAAAAAAGAATTATTATACCATGACTCCACTTTGATCGGTGGGACAGAAATTCCAAATTATCACTGAAACAGGGGTACCTGAGCAGAGCTCGGGGGGCTAGAGCCATGAGTTCTAACCCTAAAGCCAGCGATCTGTAGGCATGGAGTGGTTTGGGGCAGGATGACGCTAATCTATCGTTTAGAACAGTGGAGTTACTGCTCCTGAAAGGGAGGTGGCCACCCCTTCTCTTGCTTCAGCTGCCATGCGGCCTAGCACAGAGGCACTCAGTAAGTGTTTGTTTTGTCTTAAAGATCTATTTATCCATTTATTTAGAGAGAGAGAGAGAGCATGAGCAGGGCTAGGGGCAGAGGCAGAGGCAGAGAGAATCCCAAGCAGACTCCCCGCTGATCAGGGAGCCCCACACGGGCCAATCCCTCGACCCTAAGATCATGACCTGAGCCGAAATCAAGAGTCGGACGCTTAACCGGCTGAACCATGCAGGTGCCCCTCAATTAAGTGCTTTTAAATAGTCTGGGGCAGGTAAGAGCCTCACACTTTCAGTCTTCAGGAGTCAGCAGGGACTCGTGCCCCTTGTCCTTCTGCTGCGGGCACAGGTCCTTACCTCCTTGTGTGGGGAAAGTGTGCACTGTATTGCTGTCAATTCAAGCCTTTCGATCAAGATCGAGTTCTGACTCTGTGCAAAGTCCTGTGGGAGAAGCTGCCGGAGAAACAGGGAAATCAGACATTGCTCTGCCCCTTGCGGACCTCACAATTTAATAAAAAGCAACATGCCAAGGCTTGAAGGATGCAAGATGCCTTAGGGAGCATATAGAGCGAAGTGCTTTAAAGCCACAGGGGTCTGAGAGAGCAGAACTGTTTGGAAAGTGGGGAGAGATCAGGGAAGGCTTCACAGAGGAGGTGAATTTCAGCTGAGCCTTGAAGGATGAAGAGGAAAGAACATTCAAAGCACAGATCCTTGGGACCCTCTCTCCTTGCCAATCTACAGACACCTGCCCGTGGTCATATGCACAGCCAGAGCCAGCCTTGCAACGACCTTGCCAGCAGGTGCTGTCCATAGCCCCTTCCTTTGCAGGTGGGCCCTGTTGTTCCCCAGTTCCTCTCCTCTCCCAAAGAGTCTGATACCCGAAGTTTCATTAGTGCTTCCTCTCTTTAGCTTTAGGCTTTGATCCCCTCGGATTTGTAATCCAGGAGGAAGGCAAACACTGGTCAGTTGTCAGGCATTTGCCCTACTGCATCAGTTACTACATCAGATGCCCTCCTGAGGCAGGTTTCATTAGGATAGGGGGTGGGGCGTGCTGGCATCAACGGGTATCTAGCTGGGGATGACGTGGCGGGGAAAAGGGGACAAAGAAAAGTGTAGCTGGGAGGTCTGACAAGGAACTATCTCTACCTCATAGCTCTGCCCAGCCACGCTATGCACGGCTGTGCTCCTTCATTCTCCAGACCTCCTCCCTCCTCTTCCCTTCCCCTTCTTTTTCTCTCCAACTACCTTTTCCTCTACCCTCCCTCCAGAGAGACAGTCAGAAAACCTCAAAGACATCTTATGATGTCCCATCAATTCCCAGCGTACTGCATGGGTCCAGAAGATTGAGGACAGAGGCATGGGCTGGCAGTCCCAAAGCTCCTGTGTTTTTGTCCTGGCTCTGCTCCAGCTAAGATGCTTGTTGATGGTCAGATAGACACCTGTCTTTGTCTGGACCTGGGCTTTCCTATTTGTAGAATGAGCGGATCTCTGCCTTCATCTCCCTTCCTCTGAATTGGCTATGGGGGAAAGAGCACAAGACTTGTGTTCTGATCTCAGTTCTCTTCACTAGCTGTGGCAGTCTGGAGAACTCACTCAACCTCCCCAAACCTCTGTTTTGCAATAATGCCCACCCCACCCCCAAGTTTTTGCGAGCATCAAATAAGATAGCGTGTGCTGAAATGCTTACTTAGCTAGCTCAGGGAGTAAATACGAGTTAACCGAAAGGGTCATTTGAAAGAAAAGTTGTAGATGGCAAAAGATTTTGGGTATCTCACATCTTCCACTGCCTCTAGCACAGTGTTGGGGGCACAGGACAGAAAGTCAGTAAACAGGTCAAACTGAACTGAAGACGCATATGGAGAGTTATTAAGTGAGCTCACCGGTATCCTAGATGACTTCTTTCTCCGGTAACAGACAAGAAATGGTGCATAGATATGCTGGCCCCTAAATGCAGTGCCGTGTGGCGTGGAGAAAGCGAGCTGGGGGATCTTCTAACTTCTGATTCTCCCCTCCCCTCCCCCCTCCGCCCCGCCCCCCCCCGCCCCCACCACGAGCCGAGCGTTCTCGGACCAGTCACTTCCCCCAGCTGCATGTTGGGGCGCGTCCTGCAGGCGGCGCCCTCCCATTAGCTCAGCCTCGGCTGGGGCAGGGAGCGAGGGGGAGAGGAGAAGTGTGGAGGAAAAACAGCCCCACGCGTCGCTCACATATTTACATCTGAACTGTCAAAATAGTTATTTTTAAGTCGAGTTCCGTCTGCTGCGGGCTGGGAAGCGGGCGGGGCGGGGGCGGGGGCGCCCCGCGGCGGCGCGAGGGGACGGGCGGCGGGGCCGAGCGCGCGTGCGCACGGC
>NW_023270389.1:24817158-24915542 GCF_011800145.1 Mirounga leonina
GCGAGGGGACGGGCGGCGGGGCCGAGCGCGCGTGCGCACGGCGGCGGCGGCGGCGGCGGGGGGGCGCGTGGCTGCCGGCCCCGGGTGGGGGGGGCGTGGCTGCCGGCCCCGGGTGGGGGGCGTGGCTGCCGGCCCCGGGTGGGGGGGCGTGGCTCCCGGCCCCGGGTGGGTAGGGGGTGTCCTGGCCGCGGCGCGCGCGAGCGGGGAGCCTGCGCCCCCGGCGGCCGCCTCTTCGCTGGCGGCTACGCGGTCCTCGGCTCGAGGGGGAACGCGCGGCCCATCCCAGCCAAGATGGAGCTCTGTGCACTTCTGTCCGCTGGAAAGGAGCGGCCACGACTGTGGTTCTCCCTGATCGCCCTCAGTCTGCAAGTTCTTCTCCTTAGCCCATCTCCGTAGCTCTTAGCTACACCGTGGGCCCATTCCAGATCCAGGTCCGATTTTGAGGGCCAGCCCCCCACCCACACACAGCCATCCCCACCATCAGCCCTTCCCGGGAGGGAAGGAGTTGAAGGATTTTTCAGGAGCTGGTCAGCGTTGGGGGGTGCCTGAAGATAAGGACCCTCGGGTGTGCAGGCAGTGGTGAGAATGACTTAGCCCTAGATGCCCGGAGTGGCAAGCATTAATTTTTCTCGGCAAAGTGAGGGGCCTGTGGGTTTGACACTCGTGACGCTTCTTTCTGGCTCTCTTGCTTGCTCTCTCAGGGGCAGTGGGATTTGAGACAGACGCTGGCTGGCCCTGCTGCCATCAATATGTGTCCCAGCCCTGTCCAGTGTCTGCTCTGTAATGAGTAGTGTTTGGGAATGTCACCTCTGTTAATGGGGAAGCGGCACCTGTGCACAGCCGGAACCACCTCTCTGTCTTCATTAGGCAGTCCGCAGCCTGGCTGCTGGGGGCCCTCGCTGGGTGACAGATGATGGGGATGAGGAGTGAGAGTAGCAACCTCCTGCTGTCCAGGATTCATTCCCAGACAATGACTCTGAATGCCCGTCCCTGCCCTCCGCTCCCCCCAATAGACAGCTGGGGGAAAAAATGCCCTTCTAGGGCAAAATGCAAGGACTGATGAAAATCAGGTGAAGGAGACTTGGAGGTGTCATTTCCAGAAACAGACACCTGCCTAGCCTCCGTGGTCTCCTGTCTAGACTGCATTTTGGGGCATCCTCCTCCCTACCCCAGCTCTCTTCACAGGCCATCTTTTATGTCCCTTCTAATTTGTGCACCATGCAAAAGTCACAGGACTGAAATTCTAATGCTAGGCTTCCCTCTAGCGGGACCTGCATATTGCCTCCCAGCCAAATCCTGCTCCTTTTGAATCTCAGCCATCATAACCACCCGAGACAGGGGACATTGAAGCCCCAACATGGCATGAGACACAGACATGGCTTCAGAGGACCCCTGCTATGATGATAAAAACATCACCATGGAGACCATATTCCTCTGATTCAGATTAATGTTCCCACCCTCCCCCAGAGGCTGTGGCATCTCCTTTATCTCCTCCACTGCCCAAGCGAATTAAGCTGGACCCAGAAGCATCCTTCCATACTCTCTATGTGACTGGAAGTGGAGGTGGGTTAGTACCAACTTTGGAGGGTTAGGGGTAACAGTGGTGATATTTGGAATTTCCTGAGGCAACTGTCTGATCCAGAAGCTGCATAGATAGGTAGGAGTAGCTTCACTTTGCCAGGCCCTCATTTTGAAAAGCTGTGAGGGGGCTCCCTGGGGGTCTGAGCTCCGCCCAGTACCCCTCTTCTCTGTCTCAGTAAAGGGCACCCTTGTCCACCTAGATATTTGAGCCAGAAATCATCCTTTCATTCAAGCTGGAGAGTCATTCTTGACACCCCCCACTCTCCACCCTACATTCGATTCATCACCAAATCCTGTTGGCTCTCCCTCCTAAACCTCCCCCAAATATACTTACCTGTAGGGGCGCCTGGGTGGCTCAGTCATTGAGCGTCTGCCTTCGGCTCAGGTCATGATCCCAGGGTCCTGGGATCGAGCCCCGCATCGGGCTCCCTGCTCTGCGGGAGGCCTGCTTCTCCCTCTCCCACTCCCCCCTGCTTGTGTTCCCTCTCTCGCTGTGTCTCTCTCTGTCAAATAAATGAATAAAATCTTTAAAATATATATACATATACATATACATATACATATACATATACATATACATATACATATATATATATATATATGTATACTTACCTGTACCTCCACCACTACCACCTGGGTCCGGGCCATCACCTCTTCTTGCCTTGCCTCTCTGGTCTTATCTCTCCCATGCTCTTGCTGATGTTGTTGTAGCCACCTGGCTTTCTTGTTCCGGGCACACGAGCATGACCCTCCCTGACCACTGAATCTGAATTAGCCCCCTGCCCCCCAAGTCCTTCTCTGTCACATCAGACTCATTGTCACACTCTGAAATGTTCACTTCATTTGCTTATTTGTCTGTTTTCCCCTCCTAGGACATGAGCTCTAGGAGGGCAGGAACCCCATTACTTTATTTACCCTTAAATTCACAGCACTAAGAACAGTGTCAGGCACGTGGTAGAACTCAGGAATTATTCGTTGAATGAATGAATGGTTGGTTGGTTGGTTGGTTTGCTGCAACCTAATGATACCCCTGTGTCCAGTTGTGTCCTCTTCTCTCAGAAGCATCTAGAGGCATCCTTCTCAGACTCAAATGCCTTCATGTAACTCCCTTGTTCAAAGCTCTTTGCTGACACGAAAAATGTTCACAACTGTTGAAGCAGAGTGAAGGGTATGTGTGAGTTTCATTAAACTTTCACTTTACTTGCTTATAATTTCCTTCTGCTTGAAACTTTTTTTTTATTCATTTGACAGGAAGAGAGTGAGCACAAGCAGGGGGAGTGGCAGGTAGAAGAAGAAGCAGGGTCCCCACTGAGCAGGGAGCCCAATGTGGTGCTCAATCCCAGGACCCTGAGATATGACCTGAGCTGAAGGCAGATGCCCAACCAACTGAGCCACCCAGGTGCCCCTGCTTGAAACTGTTTAAAATTAATTGGGTTAAAAAAATTATGGAAGGGCGCCTGGCGGGCTCAGTCAGTGGACCATGCGACTCCTGATCTCGGGATTGTGAGTTTGGGTGTAGAGATTACTTAAACATTAAAAATAAAATCTTAGGGGTGCCTGGGTGGCTCAGATGGTTAAGCATCTACCTTCGGCTCAGGTCATGATCCCAGGGTCCTGGGATCGAGCCCCGCGCATCGGGCTCCTGACTCAGCGGGGGGCCTGCTTCTCCCCCTCCCTCTGCCTCTCTCCCTGCTCATGTTCTCTCTCTCTCTCTGTATCTCTGTGTCTCGAATGAATAAATAAAAAAAACTTAAAAATATTTAAAAAATTATGGAAATACAAAATGGCTCCCACTGTCCTCAGGATAGAGCTGAGAGCTCCTTGTGTTTCCCAGCACCCCTCCCTCCCGTGCCCCACCACTGCCCGTTCAGCCTCGCCCCTTAGCTGTCACCCCATTGCTCTACACACTCAGAGGTTCCCCAAGAAACATCCACACTTCTTAGTACCAGGAACAGATAGAATTCTCTGGAACAGTTTTATTTTTATTTTATGAGTATGGAATGGACTAGAGTTTTGTGTGCCTGCTGGAAAGCTGGGTCAAATTGGAACTCCTCCGGCAAGTACAGTAACTGTGTATATGGGCCATTAGGGTTTCCTTCTCTCTTAGCCTCGTTCTTGGCTCCGTTTTATGTTCCTACTTGTTCTTTCTTCTTTTGCTTCCACCTTGATTATCTTTCTGTGGCTGTCCTAAACTCTTTCAGAAGTCTCCTTTAAGCCATGAGAATTGATCTCTCCTGGGTTTTCAGGACAGGACTGGATCTCCCACCATGCCCTGTCCACCTGGTTTGTCTAGTCTTTTCTCAAATGTGGCGGCTCCTTAGTGAGTGTTCTGAGTGCTCCTCTTGCCGAATGAACACTCTCCCCTGACTGAGCTGGAAGCCCATCCCCTCCCCCCCCCCCCCCCCCCCCCCCCCCCCCCGCCCCCGCCCCGGTGCAGGCCCTCTCTTAAAGTTTCCTTGGAAGAAAAGCAGATCCCTGACTGTTCTTTATAGAAGGACAAGCTGCTTTCAGTTTCCCTGGCTTCAGGAGGAAAGGTGGGGTTGAGGTTGAGAGATGCCCCTGTCATACCTGTGTCCCCTCCCCATGGACAGCCCTGGGATATGTCCCTAATGCATGGCATAATAATGAGGTTTTACTTACAACTCACACTTTTGAGCGCTTATCCACAGGCACTTATTGGAAATAGTGTTTTAGAGGCGCCTGGGTGGCTCAGTCATTAAGTGTCTGCCTTCGGCTCAGGTCATGATCCCAGGGTCCCGAGATCGAGCCCCACTTCAGCCCTGCTCGGCGGAGGGCCTGCTTCTCCCTCTCCCGCTCCCCCTGCTTGTGTTCTCTCTCTCTCGCTGTGTCTCTCTCTGTCAAATAAATTAATAAAATCTTTTAAAAAAGTGTTTTAAGCACTTGAGATGCATTAATTCGGTCCTCAGTAATTCCATGAAGAATGTACTATTATTATTATATTTCCACTGTAGAGATGTGAAAGCCAGGGCCCAGGGACACAGAGCTTATAGTAAGTGGCAGGTCCAGGATACAAATGGAGGCAATCTGACCTGAGAGCTTGTGCTCCTGACCACTCTGCATTTGCCTCCCAAGGTCCTCTGGTGGCTTCTGAGCTCGTGGTTGGGACTCTAGCAGGCCAAAGCCTCATTGCGTTCCCTCCACTACCATTCATGACCATTTCATGGGGAGACTAGGGCCAAGAACCCACGGCATCTCCCTGCTGGTGTCCCTTCCCCCAGGTGTCCCCAAATGCATCTTGCCCTGCACTCTCAGGCTAGTCTTCCTGATAGCCTTGCTCTCATCACTGAACACCCTCTGTCAGTGGCCTCAAGGGGCGACCCATCATTGTCATCAGAGGGCCCCAGAATGGGAGGAACCTGGAGGCACAATGGTCCTGGGGCCCTACACCTTAATAGGAAATCCTAGGGCTCTCTGGTTCAACCGCATCCATCCGCTTCTCTAAGCAAATCCTACTCCATTCCTTTGTTCATAATGTGTCCCTGCCTAGAATGCCCATCCTCCTGCTTCCTGCCTATCCAGACCTTGCCAAAGCGTTAGCTCACACTCTGAATTCCACCTCCTCCAGGAAGCTTTCCCTGAACACTTGCGACTCCCAACCTGTGCTGATTTTTTTTCTCTGCTTCTGAACTTCTGTGGCACTCATGGGTACCACTGTGTTGGTATTCGATTATGAACTTTGATTTACCTTTACCCGTGTGTGTTTTTGATTTCTCCATTTAGAACATAATCCCTTTGAGGACAAAAACCACATTTTAGATATCTATCATCCATGGATTATCCAAAATTTCTTGCAGGTTTATGCAGAATAAATCTCCATATGCAGGACTTATAGGACACCAGGAAGGAGGCCCTCAGGATCATAATTTGTCAGTATCTAAGGTTTGGTTTGTCTTCATAACACGACTAGAAGTCATTTTGGTTTTAAGAAGCAGTGCAGAAAACGGTCTAGATTAGTAGCTTCCTAACTTTGTGTAGTAGTGACATTCTCCCTTTAAAGGCAGGCTTCAGGGGCGCCTGGGTGGCTCTGTCAGTTAAGCATCCTATTCTTGATTTCGGCTCAGGTCATGATCCCAGGGTCATGAGATGGAGCCCCAAGTCGAGGCTCCGCTCTGGGCATGGAGCCTGCTTAAAGATTCTCTCTCTCCCTCCCCCTCTGCCACTTGCCCCCACCCCCACTCATGCTCTCTCTCAATAAATAAATAAATAAATAAATAAATAAATAAATAAATAAATAAAACAGAGGCAGTCTTCATAGGAGCTCAATATGGAAAGCAGACAGGGGTGAGGTTTCTCTGGTTGCCCTTGAGTGGGGCTGCTCTGTGCCTCTACCCCTCCATGGTAGCTCAGAGGAAATCTTGGGGCCGAAGTATTATAGCTTAAAAATCATGAGGGAGCATCACATCTTACTTCACATAAGAGGAATTTACAAATTTGAGTTACTGAAAGAAAAAACTGTATGTACTCATTTTATTAAAAGCATATTTTAGGGGCACCTGGGCGGCTCAGTTGGTTGAGCGCCTGCCTTCGGCTCAGGTCATTATCTCAGGGTCCTGGGATCAAGTCCCCCTTGGGGCTCCCTGCTCGGCAGGGAGTCTGCTTCTCCTTCTGTCCTTCCCCCCTCTCATGCTCTCTCTCTCAAATAAATAAATAAAATCTTTTTAAAAAAGCATATTTGCTGGTATGCTTAAAAAACAACAATTAAGTGACTTTCTCCCCTTTGTTTCATACAAATTTGTTTTTGTTTTTTTCTCCATAAACCTTGTTCACGCCTTATTCTCTTGAGAAGGTGCTGCTGGAGAGCCCTGACTGCATTTGATTTGAACGATCTGTTTACTCCTCCATTGTCCCCATTAAACAGGCAGCTCCTTGACAGCAGAGACTCGCTGTGTTTGTCTTATCTTCAGGCTTAGCCAGGTGCTCAGTGCATAGTAGGTGCTCAGTGCCTGGACTCCCAAGGGATTTGAGTCTCTAGTTATAGGTGCCTCTCAGTGAGCTAGACCCAGCTCATGGCCCCCACGGATGATTCACCCTGAATTTTATTTTATTATTATTTTTTTTAAAGATTTTATTTATTTATTTGAGAGACAGAGAATGAGAGACAGAGAGCACGAGAGGGAAGAGGGAGAAGCAGACCCCCGCTGAGCAGGGAGCCCGATGTGGGACTCGATCCCGGGACTCCAGGATCATGACCTGAGCCGAAGGCAGTCGCTTAACCAACTGAGCCACCCAGGCGCCCTCACCCTGGATTTTAAACATGAAGTGGTTTTCTCCTGCTGCTCAGCCTGAGTCTGAGCAGCTACCCTGCCCTCCCCTTCCCCTGCTCCTCCCCTCCCCTGCCCAGCTGTTACAGGCTCAGAGAGTATTAGTTAATTTTAATATTAACCTAAGAAAGATTAATTAGGAAGGCAAATTTGCTCTAAAAGATGTAATTAATTCCAAAGCCAAATAGAAGAGAGTTTTGGATTATGTGCATTGCTGCTGCCTTCAAGTAGTGTGGATAATCAAGGGCTGACGAGACGAGAACAGGATCATTTCGGTGTCAGTGACGTGTAGACCACACTCCATATGGTTCCTTCTGTAACTGCGCTCATGGCTGAGACAAAAGATTTAGAGGGAGCTCATGCCCGCGCCACTGAAGTCAGGAGGAAACATCCAATCAGACATCCTGTCCTGGCTCTTCCAGCTCCTAAATCATTCACGAATCATGTATCTTCCTCTCCAGTCTTCCCTCCCGTTGGCCTGGTCCAAGTCTGAATCAACTCCTTTCTGGACTGTTGTAACAACTCCCCCAAGTAGCCTCCAGACTCTGCACCACCAACTCAGTCTCTGCTCAGAACCAAACCTAAATTGTATCAAATGCATGAACACAGAACCCCCCCAGCCAGTGTCAAACAGAAATTTAATCTTGTGGCGTCCCACTTCCAAACTTCCAAATGTGCCCAAAGGTGAAGGGTTAACCCTTCCACATGGCCCACAGGCTCCTTCACAAATTAGCCCCAACTTGTCCCCCAGCTCATTTCCCTCATTTCTCTTCTATCACTATGCTCCTAGAATGGCTGTCCTCAATCCCCTTGTTATAGGGCAAACTACTGCTCATTCTGGAAGTCTCAGCCTGAATGAATCTTTCAACACTTAGGGGCTTCCGAATCTGGGCTCTGGTAGCCCTCTGTTAACAGCTTACCTGATTTCCCCATCATTATTTGTTCTCTTTTTCTTAAAGGAGACAGTGAACACCTTAAAAGGAGGACTGTATCTTTGTATTCTCCTCTACCACTCTCTAATTTAGGCCAAGCCTGATGTCTGTCCCATAGGAGATGATCAATAAATATTCGTTGAAAGGGATGGAGTCAGTTAATGACTCCAGTGATGACGCCAACTGAATTTGCCCATTTGAAACCCAAACTTCCTCTTTTCCCCCTAGTCAATAGTAAATGAAGTTTGAAATATCTGGGAAGATGCCTCAGTTCTCCACTTCCTTTTGCCCGCCTCGCTGAGGCTCAGAGGCAGGTGCCTTCAGGAGGAAAGTCTAGGATAATGGCAAGTGATGCAGACTTCAGCCTGACAGCTGCTGATCTTTGCTTTAGTTGATTTCCCCCTTTGCAAACGGTTATTGGCAATTGAAACTGCAAATCTACTATCTGCTCCCCTATGTAAATTGCATTTACATTTAAATTGTGCATTCTTCCAAAGGATGGGGTTGGTAAATAACAGCAGATTAAACTTGAGGAGAGGAAATTGTGCCCCACGTCAAACCTGAGACCAAAGTGACATCTGGCTTTTACTATTTCCGTTATTTCAGTTTAATAACAGCATGTGGCATTAAGGGAAAAGAAATTGGATCTACATTTTAATGAAAAGAGGAAGCTCTCAGGGTTTAGATACCTTATCATGTTGAATACCTTCTCGATTGGCAGTTAAAACTTGCTTCCCTCAAGAAATGGAATAAAATATCTTTGCAGCCATGGAGAGAATAATAAACAAAAAACAAGCAAATGCCCAGGATTTCACAGATAAAACTGAGGAAAGGGGGTGCTGCAAACATCAAAACCAAGTATTTCTGGATCCTGCAGAGTATAGGAATTCTTAAACAGAATAATGCTGAGAACAGAATCATGGATAGGCCAGTGGGCTCTTCGGGAGAATAATTTCAGACAGAATGGTTTGCACATAATAGAAGGCTCAACCCAATCAGATCATCTGATTGAATCCTTTGTCAACCTAGCTTCCTTTAAACCGCAGAGGTCTAAGAAATTATTCTAGAAATGCCTGTTTCATCCTAATAGTCTGTTTAAATGCAAGCAGTTCCACCTGCTGGCTGCTTTTTTGTTGAAAGCAATTCTGGGAAATGTAAACAAAATGCTTGTGCATCCTAATAACCCAAGCCTATCATTTATTTGCTTTGATTGAAACAAATGTGTCAATTTTCCAAGTCTTTGTTTGGTGAATCCAATGTTTGGATGTTGGCAAACGTTTGCATTACATGTTTGTTTGGAAACTGATGCTCTATTCAGAAACTCTGGAGCTATAGCCCTCGAAACTACAGCCTGGAATCAGTCAATGAGTCTCCCTGACGATACACACAAAGATGCTTAATCTTTTCCCAGAATCCTGATAATGTTGAAATGGTCAAGTCCCATGGGCAAGTGTAAATGGGATGGGGCCTCCTGAGGAAGAAACTAGATGTGGAGACTTTGAGGATATGGCTCACGAATAATTAGAATAATGGGAAACATTTATATCGTGCTTACTAGGTGCCAAGCATTTTATGTGTATTATAAACTCATTGCGACCCAGTAACAGTCCTGTAAGGTAGGTACCATTGTCATCCCCATTACAGATGAGCAAAAGGAGACACAGCGAGGTTAGTAACTTACCTTCCCGATGTCACCCAGCTGGGAAGAGACAGAGCTGCAATTTGACTCCAGGCAGGCTGGCTCACTGTCCCCTTAACCCTTTCAAGTGACTCCCTCCTATCCCTGGCACTTAATTAAGGCAGTGTGTTCTCCCATATTTACATTTCGTCTTGCATAATTGTTTCTAAAGTCTCAGCAGTCTTTTTTAAAAGACTCAAGCTAATAGTCTGAAGAATGTTCTTATTCTTCAATGAGCAATTCCTTGACAAGTTAATATAGCTGTCTTCTCCTTTCTTACTCTGCCTAGAGCCCGTGGCCAAATTACCCATCTACTACTATGGATCTTTTGAGGATGGCCGAGATGCTTGAATTTGTTTAATTTTTCCTTTATCTTCCCAGTTTCCTGGCACTGTTTGGTTGGGTAGCAGCACTTTCCCCCCACTTCCTGTGCATAATGATAACTTCTCTGCATCTCTTGACCTTTTATCATGGCAGGCTGCCTATAAAGTCAACCAGTGTCTCCTTCTGTCTGAACGTAGGTTAAATTAATCATCTGGCTTTCACATCAGTCTGTTGCTATGGGGTTTACTGATGTCACACTGTCAGTATTGTGATTACCATAATATCTAACAGGCAAAAAGGGACTGGTTGCTACTAGAAACCCTTGGGTGAAACTCCCCCAGCTTTAGTACCCAACCCAACTGCATAGCCTTTAGACAACCATGTAAAGGGGTAAGTGGATTAATCATCCAGTTGGATTCCATTTGAATACTTTTCTTCCATATGTGTGTTCCCTCTAGGCAGTTGTCTAGTGTCACTTGAAATTGATGAGGGTTCTTTTGGAGGTTATTTTGGAGAAGGCGTTGAAACAACAGACAGCTGTTCTCAGGAAGAAATGTCGCAGGATGGGCCTAAGCTAGCTTCTAAGGGTAATAACAGTAATGTATTGTCCTCTTCCTTTCTATATTAGGTCGTTTCCTAGGGGCCAAACATGTTAATTCAGCTTCCCCAACACGTAGAGAAGAAGGAAACTTCCATTTACTAAGCCTCTACTCTGTGCCAGAATGTGACTCTGGTCCAAGTGTAGCTTTAAGGAGGGGAACTGTAAAGCGAGGCGTTCTCCAACAACCCTGTTATACATGACAACTCACAGCTTCTTCCAGCTTGTATACAATGTTCTTCCTAATTGGACATTGATTGATCACCAATAAAGGCAAAGTCATGACTTAAAATTGGTCCAGATCCTCTGATGCTGAGTGATCTTCTTGCAGTTGTTTTCACTGCAATATTAAAAAGCCTGGAAATAGCAGTGAGGTACAATAAATAAACTTCTACATTACAAATCTCTGTTGAAAGGTGTAACAAATGTGTCTTTTTCAGGATTTTGTTAAGTAGGTGGAGGGGTCCTTTTAGGGGGATAAAGAGATCAAGGGCATAAATGTGATTGAACTTGAGGCTGGTGTAGGACAGGAAAGCCAATCAAGACTTGTGTAAGCCTATATAAGTCAATTTATGTGCCAGAGAATGAATAGCTGACTTTTTTTTTTTTCAAATGCCAATTCAGCAATTACAAAGTCTGCTGGCGGTTAATTAAAAACTACCATCTCGTTATGTTCCGAGTTAAATTACAAGTGTGAAAACTACTAGTGTTTGCAATAACTGAACACTCTGGACTCTCATCAAAAGGAGGGCAGGGATAAATAACTTTTATTTAACTCACTAGAAAATCTCTCTCAGCTCTTTCATATTTAATTAACTTCTTATTTTTTCAGTGCCTGAGTCTTACTCAGAGTTCCTAAGCAGTCATAGAAATATTTGTTCACGTGTTCATTTGGTGCAGAAGACTTTTCTCACATGAGTTAAGTAGAAAAGTTAGAAATAATTCAACCCCAGAGACATTGGGGAAAGTGACACCCACCCAAAGCCTTGCATTGAGGCAACCTAAACCCAAGAGAGATTTATTGCAGAGAATGCTGATTTGGGGGGTTATTGCCCGTGTACCTTCAAAACTGGAGAGATTGGGTTGTAAAGCACTTCTGTGGACTTTCGGGAAATTTTTAGTTCTTATTTGTAAGGCTGCTTTAAAGAACTTAATGTTTTCCTCTTTCATAGATTCCACTGTCTGAAAGAGACCAAACTCCTATTACGCCATGGTGGATGTGAAGTGTCTGAGTGACTATGAATTACAGCATGAACTTAGTAAGCTTGGATTTTCACCTGGACCAATACTACGTACGTATGAGGCAAATATTAGAGACTCGTCATTTATTACTTATAAACTACCTCCCAAGATTTAAAATTATTTACAGTGGAAGGAACATATGCAATAAAAAACATTAAAATGGAAATAGAAAAAATTTCTTAAAGCACAGAAAACCATAAAGGGGGAAGAAGTGATAAATACACCCAGATGTTACACACAGGTTACTAAGTATGGGGCCTGAGAGAAAGGATTGGTTTTTTCCAACAAGGAAAACCCATTTACTCTTGGTTGTATCACCCTGTTGGTTTTTTTTCGTTTCTAGGATGTGCACTATGTTAACTGTTTATGTACTTATTGTTCATATTCCCCATAGATGGGAAGTACAACTTTGTCAGTCTTACTTTTGGATATATCCAATGCCTGCCTCCCTGGCTAATCCATGGAGGCCTCAACTTCATTGTTTGTGGAAGGATAGGAGCGCGTTGAATAGCTGTGGGGTGGACCTGATTGTAAAGGCCGTAATTAACCAACAGTGTAAGGTACACGAATAAGGATCCCGTGGTGAAATACCGAGCGTGCAGTGAGATCGCCTACACAAACGGGATAACTTAATCTGTTCTCCACATTCTTCTTCAGCTTCCACCAGAAAAGTGTATGAAAAAAAGTTGGTGCAACTGTTGGTCTCACCTCCCTGTACATCACCTGTGATGAATGGACCTGAGGAGCTGGACGGAGCTCAGGATGATGACGACAGTGAAGGTACCATCAGAAGCTGTACTGCTAGATAGCAACTGTGTGCTTATTCTTACCTTGTCTGGGATGATCTGTGTAGCTTGAAATGCTATGCAGGGTGACCTATGAAATGTCCAGATGGCCTGTTTGCACGCAGAGCCTGGAGAATAGGCCCCCGGGCTGCAAGAGGAATCCGTTATTCCATGTCCATGTTCATGCCAGTGACCCCACTGGATGGAAAGTGGTGGTGGTGGGGGGGGGGACCTGGTCAATTTTCATGTCCTCTTATTAATCCGAGCCAAATCTGTGTTTGATTTCTAAAACCGGGAGTTCCTGCAGGTAGTTTCCACATCTCCTTTGAGGTCCCAACCTCTGTTTTGCCTCAATCAATAAATGGGACAATTATTTTCTTCAGATTAAATGATTTCAAATCCGTTCAGAAAGATGAACCAAACGGTACCTTCCGGAACTCTTATGCCTACCGCCCTCCTGACTTCATGGGAGCTGACCACAGCTGGTCTCTTGCGGGCCCCAGGGTAGGTGCAGAGCTGTGGGGATCCGGGGGCTTCTGTTCCAGTGGCCCCTACCCCCACGGGCACCATTCTCCTGTAGGAGGTGGGCTTGAAGATTCCTATAATCCATTCCAAGGCTGTTTCATTCAATAAATATTTATTAGGAGTCCTCCATGAGCCACAGAAAAATAATAGGAACTACCATGCCTTGAAGGCCTCCAGTGCATGTCTGCCCTTAAGTGCAATATCTCGTTTAACCCTCACAAACTTTTTTTTTTTAAATATTTTATTTATTTATTTGAGAGACAGAGAATGAGAGAGAACACATGAGAGGGCATAGGGTCAGAGGGCAAAGCAGACTCCCTGCTGAGCAGGGAGCCCAATGCAGGACTCGATCCAGGGACTCCAGGATCATGACCTGAGCCGAAGGCAGTCGCTTAACCAACTGAGCCACCCAGGCGCCCTAACCCTCACAAACTTTTAGCTGAAGTTCTGAGAAGCTGAGTGGCCCAACATCGAACACCTAGGAAGCGCCCCCAGAATGTGCCATGAAGAGCAAGGTCCGTCGTCTCTGTCACCATTACATGTCCAGCTCCTGGAACAGTACCAGACATGGAGCAGGAATGCAGGATGTGTTTGTTGAAAGAGGGTGACAGAACTGAGATTTGAACCTAGGTCTGGTTCTCATAACTGTGCTCTTTCCACCATATGCCTTACACTGTTCTCACAATTTCTATTGTGAGGATGAACACATTACCTTTTTGACCATGTTTGACCTACCAAAAAATGGCAATTTCATACAGCTCAAGTGAATAGTTTAACAAGTAAGATAAGTGCCTGGGGCCTTCTGAAAAATCCCCTGGTGATGCCTGGTATCGAGGTGGTGCAGTTCTGAGAGCTTTCCCTAAGTCCCGTGTGGCCGGCCTCATTTGAAAGAGCAGCAGGACTGGGATATGGACCCCACCGGCCCCTGAGCATACCCCAGACCCTTTCTGGATGGGGGATATGTTCAGAGTCCTGCCCCAGACCTGGGACTGCGTGTGTTTCCTGCCCTAGACAGGAGCTGAAGGGACTAGAGTAGCCCTCTAATGAAATGAAGGGCCAGGTTGGAAGATTCCAGAGAGGAAGCCTTGTGTCCTTACTGCTCACAGCTGCCCAGGACTGCGGGTCAAAGCTGCACAGCCAAGCTGTGGTGGTCCTAGGCCAAGCTCTCTTGCTTCCCAGCGTGCAGCCCTCCGCAGAGGGGCATGTATGCCCAGGCCGCGAGAATGGGTCCTTCAGTTTGTAAGCTTTGCCTTTGCCTTACAGACTGTATCCACCTGACGCCAGCCATCTTCAGGCAGTCAGGTCAGAGGAGAAAGCTCTGGGTCAGTCCCTCCCTTGTCACGCAATGCTACGGTGTCAGTGGACGGTGCTTAGGTCAAGTAGGCAATGACTGCTGTCTCCGGGTCAGGTCTGAATCAGATGTTTGAGTCTGCTCATTGGAGGAGCCCCAGAGACCCCGGTGTCATCAGAATGAAGGGGTTGCCACGGGACTGATAAGGTCCTGGGGAGATTCAGCCTTGGGCGCTTCACAGAAACACCTCGTCCTGGGGTGGGGACACGGTGGGGAGTGTGTGACAGGGGCCCAGTGCAGACCTAAGGCGAAGCAGTAGGTTATCCAGACAATGGGTAGGTTTGATTTTTTTTCTCATTTTCACTCATTGTTTTGGCACCAAGTGGACATAGCTTCAATGGTCGAACCTCTTTTCCAGCTTCCCAAATATTCTGGAGTTGGAGGGCTCCTTTAAAATCCCCTCCAACAGCTCTTCTGAGTGTGTAACAGCCCCTGATTGCTCCGAGTTTATCAAAATGCTTCTCCACCAGCTGAAGCCAAGGGTTGACGAACAACCACCTTTCCTGCCCCCAGCAGTTTCCCGATGTTAAAGCCTTTTAGCACAGGTCTGGCCTTCCCTCCTCTGGGGGCTTCTTCAGACACAGGAGAAAATCCTCCCGCCTGATCTAGACATTCAAGGATGCGTGAGGCTTGCAGCTGGTTCAAAGGGGCACTGACTAGACTGAAACCAGCCGCCCAGAGGAGCGGCCAGCTTGAGCTCAGCAATGTATACAGTGTATAGAATGTATACAGACATGACGGCCTTCCTGTTATGACGGCCTTCCTGTTAGGAGCCCTCCCGTGTCCCCCGGGGACAGGCTCAGCGCTTTGCACAACGGCCACTGCAGAAATGCCCTTTGCCCTCAGAAGGGCAAAGTGAATTTTCTTCCCCTCATGAAATTCTCCTGCCCTACAATTGGGAGAATTCACCCCGATGACTGGTGTTTATTTCCCTTTCTAGCTCGTATGTTCTCATGGCCTATTTTCCTTTTGTTTTCCATGATCCAGAGCTTAATGCCACTATCATTTTGAAAGGAAATATCATTCTCTCATCAGAAAAAAACAAGGGACCCAAAAAAGTATGTACAATTCTAATGCATGAATACTTTTACCCATAATATATTAAATATAGGAAATAGCACTCCCGAAGGTATTAAGAAAGGAAATAGCAAGTGACTCCATTCTGGTCTAGCGGTAAAATCCTAGTTTACAGCAGCTCGTTGTAATGCAGGTTTCTGTTTTGTGAAACTATTTCCATGTTCTGGCTCAAGACCCAGAGTCACCGTCCTCCTGCCCCTCCCTGAGATTGCGGCTACCCTGCTTTGCCCTCCGGCTGCCATTCCCCTCCCCTTTCCTGGGGCTCCAGGGTCCACATTGGCAGGGAGCCCTGAGCACGGTTCCAGACTCACCATGAGCGTGAGCGGAGAAGCAATGTGAGTTCCTGCTTCCTTGTCTTTCCCAGACATTGAGCTCTGGCTTCCACCCTCACTGCCGTGTTGAAGCTCATGGCCAAGTGTGTGAGGGTCAGAGGTTTTACAGTGAGGCCTCGCTGGCTTAGAGTCCCTGTCCTTCCCTGGGCTTCGTTCTGGGGCTTTGGGAAAGTCACTTAACAGATGTCAACTCCTTGTGCAGCTTCATGGCAATACCTACCTCACAGGGTGGGTGCGAAGGGAAAGCTCTAGAAGGAGGCATGTAATTAGTTCACATCATGAACTCTAAGACGCCAACCCCAAGGACTTTTTCCCAGTCTTCTGACCACTGTCCCTCCGTATTTAGAGACGCCTCTCTCTTTCCATTTTGACAACACTGTGCTGGCTCGGTTCCTGATTCTGCCCCTCGGACAGTTTCCATTCTTTTTTTTTAAAGATTTTATTTATTTTTTAGAGAGTGAGCGAGAGAGAAACAGCATGAGAGGGGAGAGGGTCAGAGGGAGAAGCAGGCTCCCCGCTGAGCCGGGAGCCCAATGTGGGACTTGATCCCAGGACCCCGGGATCATGACCTGAGCCGAAGGCAGACGCTTAACCATCTGAGCCACCCAGGCGCCCCGACAGTTTCCATTCTGACCCTGTCTTCTGGCCCCTCACTGAGATCTGTCTCTAGCCCCCCTCTCCTCCTGCTCTACATCATTTCCATTGCCCGCCTCCTTCCCTTTACCTCATGTCATCTTTCCACACAGAAGCCTCCACACGGGCTCCTTCCCCCTAGGCAGAGGCCTCCACATCCAGCCCCCTCCCAGAGAGCTCTTTACTTTTCCTTGTCTTTTCTTCCTTCCTCCCCTCCTTCCTGCATTCATGCAGCAAATGTTACTTATAATCATGAACATTTCATAGATTGCAGAAGTGTATTTATCTTTCTCTCTGTGGTGAGCTCTACCTCCGAGCTCCTCCCACTGAGGACATCCAGGACCAAGCTCATTTTTGCTCACCCCAAACCTGCATTTGTGGCCTCTGTTCACCTTGATGGTTTCACCACCTTCCCGCTGTCCAGGCTCAAGGCCTCAGAGTTATCTTGGAATACCCATTGCCCCTCACATATAAACAGTTGCCAGTGGATTTGAATTATGATTTTTAAAAATCCATCCCTCCTTTCTGCTATCCTAACTTGCACCCATATTATTATTATTATTATTATTTAAGTAGGCTCCCCGTTGGGCATGGAGCCCAATGCAGGCTTGAACTCAGGACCCTGAGATCAAGACCTGAGCGGAGATCCAGTCTGACACTTAACCGACTGAGCCACCCAGACGCCCCCATATTACTTTTTATTTTTATCGGAACAATTGTAATATCCTCCTAACTGACCTCCGCCTCTAACCTTTCCTGATTCCAGTTCAGATATACAAGCAGAGCTTGAGCCATGACACTCACTTCGCCTGGAAACAAGGCGCAAACTTACCACGCACCACCAAGAGACTCCAGTATCTCCCTCATCACCCTATAGACTCTTCCCTGGTTTCCCACCTCTCTCACTTCCTTCCCATGTGCCTTTGCCTCAGCCGTTCCTTATGTCTGGCATGCTTTTCATCCTCCGCACCCCCATCCCCTGCCCATTTTCTTCTGGTTCAAATCCTGTGATTGTTTAAGGACCCGACTCCAAAGCCATGCCTGTGCATCCCCTTAAAATTGCCCTCCCTCCCCTGCAGTAGCTGTTACAGGCTCTCACACAGAGTAGGAGCCCAGAGCTCACCTCATCCCATCTGCCAAACCGCTCTAGCAACAAACAGGTTAGTTTGCCAATATGGTCTAGTGTTTATTTATTTATTTTTATTTTTTTAAAAGATTTTATTTATTTGACAGAGAGAGACACAACGAGAGAGGGAACACAAGCAGGGGAAGTGGGAGAGGGAGAAGAAGGCTCCTGCTGAGCGGAGAGCCCAATGCGGGACTCGATCCCAGGACCCCGGGACCATGACCTGAGCTGAAGGCAGACGCCTAATGGCTGAGCCACGCAGGCGCCCCAATATGTTCTAGTATTTAAACTCCTCGCTGAGTTTCAGCAAGTGAAAAGGAAACCCCGAGTACACATTCCTATAGTGGATGTAGCTTTGGCTTCCCATTTGAACAGAATTCAAATCTGATGAAGTAATTCTGATAGCTTATCAAACTTTCTAAAAGGATGTTTTAAATCTTCCAAATGGCTCATCAGAGGAATCCTTTCCATTCAAAAAACCTCCTGTGGGCAGAGCACCCCTTTGTCTAGATCCTGCACAGACACGGAGGGGGGAACAAAGCAACCTGAGTATTTGCAGTGCAGGCGGGCGGGACCAGCGCCCTTCAGGTCTTTGCTTTCCATAAACCTGAAATAAAACCACATCAATATTTTGAATTGGCAATAGAATTCAACCGAAAGTTTGTGAGGGCCCGAAATGTTTGGATCTGAAGGATTTATATAAGCCGTTCTGATTCTCAGAAGGGCCTCAAGACATCTGTTCAACATTAAATTCTGAAGGAAATGTAAATAAGCATTTAAATTTCCATGTAAAAGGTGGTAAAAAGTGTGTTTATGGAGTCACTTGTCTAACACCATAGACTTTAATTACTTAAGAGCAGTGGTGTGTACCTAACTGCCCTCAGAGTAGCTGGAGAGGCAGAATTTGCATTTTTTTGAAACACCAAGGAACACCTATTCCCCTCTCATCCTAGCAGGGTTTCCAGTGGAATACAAACTACTTTGAGATTTTCATTAAGTCCATTTCCAGACACTTTGTAATCCTGCATGTGTGTGTGTTTTATCAGATCACGAATGCAGCCCACTGCTTTGGAGATTAAGATCACTCAGGAAGTCAGGCCAATATATATTTTTTAATTGGGGATTTTTTCATCAGATGGACTCGGGGCACAGCGGGTGCCTCCTGTGATGGAGAAGGCAGGAAAGCCAATGTGTGTAATGCAGGCTCTAAGTCCCTTCTACCAAAGAGGGGGAGATGGGATTTGGGGTGTTGGGGAAGCAGAATGATCTGCAATGTCAGGCTGCATAAAGTGGCCTCTGAGTAAAGTGACCATGTCATTTACACCCCCGGCAGGATGCTTTTGAGAATGAAAGGGGACACTTCTAGAAGAGACGCTGGAATAACAGGAATCAAACAGGACTGTCCTGGCAAACCAGGGCATCTGGGCACCCTGGGCTTAAGAGTGGTTCCAGGGGTGGAGATGTTTGCACGTGCACTCCCGTCTCTGGACGGCTGCTTGTCCAATCCCCAGAGGGCTGCTGGGCCTGGGAGCTGGGTGCTCCGGAGCGCCCCTGGCCCCTTCGGTGTCTCCTTGTTCACTCCCAGACACGCATGTTCGTTCCTGCCAGAATCCTGGTTCTCCTGTTCTCCCTGTTCTCCCAGCCCGGAAAACTCTTCTCATCTTGCCACCTATGTGACACATTCCTCCAGGAGCTTCTAAAAATGTGTTCTGTGGGTCTGGGTCTAGCAATCTGCCCTTTCAATCCGCCCCAACTCCCACCCTCTGCCTAAGAGCTTTGGCTTCAGGTTGTAAAACTCCGAGCGTGAAAACCGATGTCTTTGAATCCTCTGCATTGAATCCAGTGCCAGCCATATGGGGAGAGGAAGGAGGGAGTTACTCAGTCTTTGTTGGCTGAACCCAAGGGAACCTTTGTTATATATTGATGTTGATGATCTCCCTTTCTCTGACTTCCTATTCTGTACTATCTCTTTTGTCTCTTAGACATACCTTAACGTATTCTCCTGAGGGACAATGCTTAGGGCACAGTGAATTGATGACCACCCAGGGAATGGTTGCAACAGACCTTCCACCCCTGGGTCTCAGCCTGTGAGTTCACAACTATTTATACTGGGCATTGTGCTAGACCTTTTTGAGGAAGAAAATAGATGCAAAAGGAGCCATGGTTCCTGCCCTGGAGAAACTTTAAAATAAGCTCTGGAAACAAAGAATATGTGTATCAAAAATCTGGACTCCAGAGCCAGACTGCCTGGGTTCAAATCCCAGCTCTGAAACTGACTTGGACAAGACACCTGACCTCCCGGTCTTAATTTCCTCATCTATAAATCAGGACAATAATGGTCTCAACTTCATAGAGCGTTGCGAGGATTAAGTTAACATATGTAAAACAGAGTAGCGATGCTACATCATAAGAGCCATATAAGTACAATAATAACTACTATTATCATCAGTATTATCATGAAAAAAGCACGATATTTAATTATCTACACAACAAAGCAAACTGCTTAATGGAAAATAGTATGATGGCAACTGAATCTCAGTATTGAACTCCTAAGTGCTGCAGAGAAGGATTTATCAGAGTGCCCACAGGTATATTTATCTATTATATAATTATATAACAGGTATATTTATCTTTTTTTACAAGATTTTATTTATTTATTTGAGAGAGCGAGAGAGAGAGCACAAGCAGGAGGTGAGGCAGGGAGAGAAGAAGAAGCAGGCAGGCTTCCGGCTGAGCAGGGGGCCCGATGCAGGGCTCCATTCCAGGACCTTGAGATCATGTCCTGAGCTGAAGGCAGATGCTTAACCATCTGAGCCACCCAGGCACCCAATATACAGATATAATTAAAGATTGTTCTCTGTGAGTGCTGTGTGTTGAATGAGGCAGACCAACCTTTAAAAAAAAAAGTCCTATGTGCCCTCCTTGTATCTAAGGACTCCTTCTTCTTAATCTTATGCTAAATCCTTCCCCTGCCTTTAGAAACATTGAAAAAATAATTTATTTTGAAATAACTTCAAACTTAGGGACAGTGGCAAGATTAGCATAAGGAACTCCTAGATTGCTTCCACCCAGGTTATCCAGTAGTTGGCTTTTACTGCATTTGCTCTGTGTGCATATGTGCACTGCCATTGTGTCTTTGAACCGTTTGAGGGCCAGCTGTAGACGGGAAGTCTCTCAGCTCCCCTGCACGTCTTCTGCCTACCACCAAAGGACACTTTCCTCCATAACCACCATGTGACACTCCAAAGAAGGACATTCACATTGATTCAGTGCTACCATCTAATATTTAGACCCCATACAAATTTCACCAATTGTCCCCAAAATGTCTTTCTGCTTTCTGGTCCACGACCAATCCAGGAATGCACTTTGCCTCTCGGTCTGGAGGAACGGTACCTCAATCTTTCCCTGTCATTCACACCCTTGACTATTTTAAAAAGTAAGGCCTTTCATTTCTGTTGGGTGATTTTTTCTGTCTGATTTTTCCTTTTGACTATTCATAGAGGCCTTGCATTCTGGGCAGAAATTCCTCAGACGGGGTGCTATGCTCTTCTCAGAGTGTCACAACAGGGAACAATGTCATCCTGTCCCACTGCTGGTGATGGTAACCTAAACCACCTGGGAAAGTTGGCATCTGTCAGATGTCTCCATAAAGCCATCATTTTCCCCTTTGTAACTGAACTGTCTTTTGTGGGGAATTATTCTGAAATGATACCAACATAGTGTTCCTCATCAAACCTCATCTGTTAGCCCCAGTACCCATGGAGGACTGCCTGATTCCACCTCCATTATGATGATGGCCCATTAAGATTTTTTATTCCTAGGGGCGCCTTGCTGGCTCAGTTGGTAGAGCGTGTGACTCTTGATCTCGGGGTTGCGAGTTCAAGCCCCACGCTGGGCAGAGAGATTACTTGAAAAAATTAAAAATAAGGACAAAAAGATTTTCTATTTCTATTCTTCCTTCTATATTTATTAGTTGACATTCTACCATAAGGAAGAGCTCCCCGTATTCATTAATCCATATATATTAGCATGGACTTGTTGATTCCTTTTGATTCAGTAGGTTGTATTCATTGATATCATTTTAATGCTTAAATTGTTTCAGATTTGGCCAGTGGGAGCCCCTTCAAAACAGATACTGTGTCCTTTTAATATGTCTTCATTATTCCTTGAGGATTTTCTTAATTTCCAGCACAAGATGTTTCAGCCCCTTCTTGTGCTTTTCCTGCTCTGGGAGCCTTGGTTCCTTTTATTGGAGGGTGGTATTTGGAAACCAAAATCTAGGCCTTTAGGGAGCTCACTGCTACTGGGGAGTTGTTGCTTCCAGGCCCTCTCAGTGCATAGAGATAAAAAATAAATGTCTGCAAATGTACACATACACCTAAACGTCTGTAACTATTTTTATCTCTCTACATATAAAGTTAAAAGCCACGAGTCCACGTTGACCTCCAGTTCCAATCCACCATTTCAGTGTCCCTTCTAACCTTTCCCCTTCCTACGACTGTGAGAAACCTGGCTTCCATTATCCTCAATATATTTTTGCTCAATTTAAAAATTTTACTCAGTGTAACCAATCTCCCATCGTAACAGCCACCACCCCTTCTGCATAACCCCCATCACCCCCTTCCTCCACCACTGGACTTGCCAACCCCTCCACGTGACCGTCCCCTCACCGTCTCTCTTCCTTGGCACACTAATGCCTTCATGCTGTCCCCTCCCCTACTGTTCCCATTCTTCAGCCACGAGGCACCCCAGTGCCCCCCTCCATATACACAGCCCCCTGCACTCCATCTCTTTGGCCTCTGGACATGCTGACCCTCCGCGTCCATGTTCCCTCTTCCCACACTGACTCCCAGGGGAGGAAAAGGAAGGGAAGGAAAGCTTCATTTCTCTTTTTTGCTTCCAATTTTGAGGTCTGTTTCCATATCTTTGTGCCAAAACTTTAATAGGATTTTTACTCTCCTATTATTGCTGATAAGTTACCTTGTAGGCCTATAATTAGCATGTGCATTGACTACCCCAAATGCTGCCATCAGGAGGCCCAATGTGCCAAGGGAGTAAGTATTTTTTTTTTAAGATTTTATTATTTATTTATTTGAGAGAGAGAGAATGAGAGAGAGCACATGAGAGGGGTTAGGGTCAGAGGGAGAAGCAGACTCCCTGCCGAGCAGGGAGCCCGATGCGGGACTCGATCCCGGGACTCCAGGATCATGACCTGAGCCGAAGGCAGTCGCTTAACGAACTGAGCCACCCAGGCGCCCGGGAATAAGTATTAAAGGACTATTTAAGTGTGCAGTTTGAGTTGAGTTGCATGAAAAGGTTTTAGGAGACCGACGTTAAACATCACTATAACAGTTTCTTAATCAATTGAAAAACATCCTTATTCCCAGTAGTAGTTGTATATTCCAATTGGGTCAAAGTGAAGAGTAAATTACATATTCTATAACTACTTAATAAGCCCTCTGTTCTTACCTGTAACATGTGCTAATGGGAGCTAAATGCTGTCTTTACAAGGAATGTAATTCAACATTCTCCCTGTAAAAATACTAACCTCCTGGTAGATATGCTTAAATACGCTTAACGATCAATATGACTTTATCTTATTGATTATATGCTGATTCTTTCTATGTAATAGAACCCAGTTTTTGAAATACAGGAACAGCAGGAAGAGATAGTGAAACCAAACTCTGATTACAGTGATAACATGTTAATAAAGGTAAAGTTATTTTCATAAAACTGAATTATGAGTAGTGGTGTTCTCTTTCTACCGGAAAATATGAATTTATTTAGAAAATTCAGCTTCTCCTTTTCACCTCTGATTATAACCCTGACTTTAGCTAATTTATCCGTTGCATTATGGGTCTATGGCTGTATGTATCAGTTTAGGGAGAGGAGTTTCCCCGTTGTACCTCCCATACGAGAACCCCAGATTACTTTAATCTCTTGGGACTTGTTAAGGTTTTGCAAGAACCAGGCCCTGTTCATCACTATTCATGAGTTCAGGAGTGATTTATTGTAATTATTGATCATGGAATTTCCTATTTGAAAGTCTTCTTGAAGGAGGCTGTGTGGTGAGGAATGATGAGGAAAATGGCCGAGAGGGATTATGACTCACCCAAGACCACACAGAGAGGTAGCAGAAAAATCGGAAATGGACTTCCAGCCTCCTAATTTCCATCCTATTGCCATTTCCATTAGATCAGGCTGCCATAAGGGAAGGAAGGACAACCAGGCACCTGAGTAGTGAAACAGCTCCCCCCAGTGTCTCTTTCCGTGATATCGCAGAAGGACTTCTGGACATCTGTTCACCCATGGAAGCAAAAGGCTTCTTTTCTGATGATTGCTTTGTAATGAGAATCCATATGAGGCACTCTTTGGTGGCCCTTCCATTCACATGTAGAAGCCCTGGTACAGAAATCAGCACAGTTTAAATGGGCTGACAGATATGCAGATGGGTAGCTGGAATTTGCCCAAGGGAATAGAAAAAAATTCAAACCTGAAAATATTTTTTGATGGTTTATGATAATAGATCTTATGCATCTAAAAAAGGTATAAAGAATTCTATAATGAGCAGTTAGATTCCCATCCCAGAGATTAAAAAAATAAATCAATTCTGTTGAAGACCAATGTAGCCCTCCCTGATCATATTCCTCTTCCCTGCTTTCCCCCAAGGTAACCACTATCCTGAATTTACTACTTTTCATTCTTTATTTTTTATTTTTTTTATTTTTTATTTTTTTTAAGATTTTATTTATTTATTTGAGAGAGAGAGACTGAGAGAGAGAGCACATGAGAGGGGGGAGGGTCAGAGGGAGAAGCAGACTCCCTGCCAAGCAGGGAGCCCGATGCGGGACTCGATCCAGGAACTCCAGGATCATGACCTGAGCCGAAGGCAGTCGCTTAACCAACTGAGCCACCCAGGCGCCCACTACTTTTCATTCTTTTCCTTTCTTTATAGTATCCACAACTTTAGTTTCTCCTGATTTTAGATTTTATTTAAATGACATCATCATGGGGCGCCTGGGTGGCTCAGTTGATCAGACATCCCACTCCTGATTTAGGCTCAGGTCATGATCTCAGGGTCATGAGATCGAGCCCCGCGTCAGGCTCCACACTGGGCGTGGAACCTGCTTGGGATTCTCTCTCTCTCTCCCTCTGCCCTGCGCCACCGCCCCTCACTTTCTCTCGCTCTCTCAGTAAATAAATAAATAAATAAATAAATAAATAAATAACATCATCATGTAAGTATTCTTCTATAACTTCGCATTATCATTCAGCATTATGCCATGGGCTTCTTCCAATATCTGTAGTCCTGGTTCATTCATTTGCACTGCTGTATAGTTATTGTAAAAATATATTGATCCAGGGGCGCCTTGGTGGCTCACTTGGTTAAGCGACTGCCTTCAGCTCAGGTCATGATCCCAGGGTCCTGGGATCAAGTCCCACATCAGGCTCCCCCTGCTCTGTGGGGAGCGTGCTTCTCCCTCTGCCTCTGCCTGCCACTCCCCCTGCTTGTGCTCTCTCTCTCTCTCTCTGTCAAATAAATAAATAAAATCTTTAAAAATATATATATATATTGATCCATTCCTTATTTATTGGACATTTGGATTGTTTCCAAGTTTTTCTATTATAAGCAATGCTGCTACAAACATTGTGATGTGTGAACCATTGTATACATGGGCAAGAATTTTTTTCTGATTGAATGAATACACCTAGGAGTGGAATTGTTAGATAGCCAAGGACACAGACCTCTTCAACTTTAGAGATCATGTTAAATCACCCTACAAAGTGACTGCACCATCTTACATTCCTACTAGCAATATATGGAGAGCTCTGTCATTCTCAATCTTCTTCAAAATTTAGTATCGCCACACTTAATGTTTATCAAAGTAATGGGTATAAGATTGTATTTCATTACAATAATAATTTGCTTATTATTGCTTATAAGGTTGAGCATCTTCTTACATGTTTTTGGTCATTTGTGTTTTCTCATCTATGAAGTGCCAGTTCATGTCTTTTGCTCATTTTTCTATTAGGTTATCTTTTTCTTGTTAATTTACAGGATCTCTTTATATATTTTGGATACTAATCCTTTGTCAGTCATAAGTGTAGCACATATCTTCTAGTAGTCTGGGCTTATCTATTTTTTGTTTACAGGAGTTTTGGGTTCACTGCAAATTTGAGAGGAAGGTGCAGAGATTTCTTATCTACTCCCTGCCCCCACACATGCATAGTCTCCTCCATTACCATCCCCCACCTGGGCCTTGTCTTTCACTCTTTCCTCAGTGCCTTTAAAAAAAAGTAATGAAAAAAATAATTTCAAGCTTACAGAAAGTTTCTAACAAATAATTCTTCTGTGGCCTTAACCCAGATTTACCAATTTTTAACATTTTGCCATATTTGTTTTATAATTTTATCTATTCTTTTCTTGGACTAAATTGTAAACATCATGATCATTTTACTCCCTCCCCAAAACTTCAGTATGTATTTCCTTAGACTGAAGACATAAGGATATTCACACTACAGTGACAAAAATCAGAAATTCTTCTTTTTTTAAAAGATTTTATTTATTTATTCAAAAGAGAGAACATGAGCGAAAGAGCACAAGCAGGGGGAGTGGCAGAGGGAGCAGCAGAGAGAGAGAGAGAGAGAGAAGCAGACTCCCTACTGAGCAGGGAGCCCAGGACTCTGGGATCATGACCTGAGCCGAAGGCAGATGCTTAACCGACTAAGCCACCAGGCACCCCAGAAATTTTTCGACTAGGATTAAATTCACATAAAATTTACTATTTTATTTTATTTTTTAAGATGTTATTTATTTGACAGAGAGAGACACAGCGAGAGAGGGAACACAAGCAGGGGGAGTGGGAGAGGGAGAAGCAGGCTCCCGCTGAGTGGAGAGCCCAATGCGGGGCTTGATCCCAGGACCCCAGGATCATGACCTGAGCCGAAGGCAGACGCTTAACGACTGAGCCACCTGGGCACCCCTAAAATTTACTAAAGTGCACAAATCACTGGCATTTGGGGCATTCATAATGCTGTGACACCATCACCTCTATCTAGTTTCAAAACATTTTCATGACCTCAAAATAAAACTCAGTACTCATTAAGCAGATCCTCCCCAACCCCTTCTTGGCAACTACTAATCTGCTTTCTGTTTCAATGGATTTACTTCTTCTAGCTATTTCATATAAGCGGAATATTCAGTATGTGCTATTTTGTGACTGGCTCCTTTCACCCAGCTGACGGTTTGTAAGGTTCATCCACATTATAGCATATATTTGCATCAGGGCTTGAGTGAATAGTGTTCCATTATATGAATAGACCACAGTTTGTTTATTCATTCATCTGTTGATGGACATTTAGCTTGTTTATACCTCTTGCATATTGGGAAAAGTGATACTGTAAAAATTCAAGGACAAGTATTTGAATACCTGTTTACAATTCTTTCAGGTATACACCTAGGAGTGGAATTATTGGGTCATGTGGTATTTCTGTATTCAACATTTTTAGTAATAGCCAAACCATTTTCCACAATAGCTGCAGCATGTTACATTCACACTAATGTCTGAGGGATCCAGTATCACCATATCCTTGACAACACTTGTCCTTCTATGCCAACTTGTTTTTAGTAGCCATCCTGGAAGATGTGAAATGGTATCTCAGTGTGTTTTGATTTGCATTTTGATGACTAATGACTAATGATGTTGAGCATTCTTTTCATGTGCTATTGGCCATTCATGTATCTTCTTTGGCGAAATGTCTAGTCCAGCCCTTTGTCCATTTTTTAACTAGGTTGCTTGTCTTTTTATTGTTGAGTTGTAAGAGTTCTATATATTCTGAAAGCCAGAGTGTTACCAGATGAAAGATATGCAAATATTTTTTCTCATTCTGTGGGTTGCCTTTTTACTTTCTTGGTGATGTCTCTTGATGCACAAAGGTCTTCAGAAGTTTGATTATGATTTGTATTTGGCATAGATTTCTTTGCATCTGTCCTGTTTGGAATTCAGTCAGCTTCCTGAATCTGTACATTTATGTCTTTGGCCAAATTTGGGACATTTTCAGCCATTATTTTTTCAAATATCTTTTTCAGCCTGACCTCATTCTCCTCTCCTTTAGGGACTCTGATGACAGAAATGTTAGATCTTCTATTGTAATCCCCCAAGACTCTGTTTATCTGTTTTTTGTGCTTTTTTTTTTTTCTCTTGTTTTCTCTCTGGGTTTTGTTGTGGGTGATTTGTACAGTTCTATCTTCATGTAGATTGATTCTTTCCTCTGTGTTCCCCATTCCTCTGTCAAGCCCATTTAGTGAGTTTTTAATTTTGGTGATTGCATTTTTTTCCACTTCTAAATTTACACGGGGCTCTTCTGTATATATTCTACTTCTCTGCAAGGAGTTGATTTTTTTTTTCATTTGTTACAAACCTTTCATATTGCTCCTGGAAGCATTTTATGATGGCTGCTTTAAAATCCTGGTCAGATAATTCCCACATTTGTGTCATCTCCATTTGTTGATGTTTATGAGACTCTGGATTTCAGTTAAATCTTTTGTTTTAGCAGGCCTCCTCAGACTCCACACTGGTGGGGATAGAGGGGTGTCAGCTCTTTGCTGTCAGGTAGGGATAGAAGTCCGGGTCCCCCACTGGGCCTCCACAGCCACCCTGGTGTTCATGTGGGGTGCCTTGTTGCTAGGCTGCTGGGGGGGCTCCCACGTGGCCTCCATTGACTCCACCCCTGTGGGAAGAGGGAGGGTTTGACACCTGGGGCTGGTGGTCCAGGCTTCCCCCTTGCACCTTGGGTGGTGGGGACGGGGGTAGGCTCTGTGGCTGGGGTAGGACAGTGACTGTCAAAAAGTCTTCTGTCTTACTTGGCTGCCCCTTTCTCCTTTCCTGTCCTTTGGTTTTTCTGGGGACTTTTTCCATTTGCACCCATCACCGTTTTCAGGTTGCCAGTTTCTCCAGCACTGCCTCTGGGGGTATGGGAGGTAAGAGGAAGACCCAGGGCACTCACCACGCGTCAGTCCTTGGGTGCCAAGGTCCCTAGTCCCTCTGCTTCTCTCCACCTTTCGGTGTCTTCTTACCTTTGCTTTATATATAATGTCCAGGTTTTGGAGCGATACTCAGCAGAAGAAACTGAGAGAAGCATATCTATCCCATCTTGTTCCCAATCTCATTTTTGAAGTCTGTTCTTTTTCTTCTGCTCTGCATTGTTAGCTTTTGTCCTATATCAGATTTCCGTACCTACATGGGTGTTTCAAAATGTACCCAGAATTTGTTTTTATCAGGTATGGTGACAGACACGAGACACTACCACTGAGAGAATTCATGGCAGGCAGGGCCACGTGGGGAAGTATCAGGGTCAAGTGGGGGGGTGGCAGTGAGGGGAAGATATGGGCACCGACTTTATTGTGGTTTTTGCAGGAGGAAAATGGTCAGGCAAGGTATGCATTTTAGGATTGGCTAGTTTGAGCAATTTCAGTGGACTCCGGGCTACAAGACTGGTTCCTAGTTGGCCAGGAATGGGGCCAAATTAGAGCAGGGGAAAATATTGGCTTGGGATATGAGAGACAAAGGCGGTAGCTGGGGATATGGGTTTGGGGTTGGTTGACTTGCCTATGAAAGGCTTGCTCATGTGCATTCTCTCTAGGATTAGCAAGACTCGAGATGTCAAAACATCATAAACCACGGAAAACAAAAGCTGTGATTAATTCAACGGGGTCTCTATTCTGATCAGCTTGTCCAGCATGTGCCGACAGCAGAATGTTTTAATGACCTTAGCAAGCCCACATCCTCCTTGTTGTTTTATTTTTTTTTTAAGATTTTATTTATTTATTTGAGAGAGAGAGAATGAGAGACAGAGAGCACGAGAGGGAAGAGGGCAGAGGGAGAAGCAGACCCCCTGCCGAGCAGGGAGCCCGATGCGGGACTCGATCCCGGGACTCCAGGACCATGACCTGAGCCGAAGGCAGTCGTTTAACCAACTGAGCCACCCAGGCACCCCTCCTTGTTGTTTTAAAATAGTGTCTCTATTTTACTTATCCTTTTGTCCTTCCATATAAATTTTAGAATGAGCGTATTAAGTTCCATGGAAAATTCATATTGAAATTTTGATTGAAATGTTATTGACTTTATGAATTAATTTGGAAAGAGCTAAAGCTTTACTCTGTTGAGTCTTCCTGCTCATGTTCTTTACATTAATTTAAATTTTCTTTAACGTCCTTCAGTAAGATTTTATAATTTTCTCAGTGTAGGTCATGCTCATCTTTTGTTAGCTTTAGTAGGTAGCTGTGCTAGGTTTTTAAATTTTGTTGCTATTGGGGATAGTATCTTTTAAAAATTATGTTTAAATGGTTTGTTGTTAGTATATAGAAACAAAATTGACTTTTGCATACTGATCTTATAACAATGACCCTCTGCAATTATAATAATTTTTCTGTAGATTTTTTTAGTCCAGTTTGTATACCTTTCATTTTTGTGGTCTTGTTTTGTTTTACTGGACTGACTAAGACCCCCTTTATTGTAGTATTAAGTAAGAGTGATAATAAGAATTCTTTCCTTAGTCCCATCCCTCACACCAGCGGCTCACTCCACATTTTACCATGCCTTTCACCCGAGACCCCTTCCAGCACCCTACGTTGGATAATGATGTTACCTTCCTGGGAAAACTCCGGGCTTCCAAGAAACTGCCATATAAGAACCCAGTTCACCTTGCTCAGCAACAGCAACCCTGGAGTCGGCTCAGCTCAACTCCCACAATCACCTCCATGAGGCAGGATGTTTATTTTTTTGATCCTGAGATACCAAAGGATGACCTGGATTTCCGCTTAGCAGCCTTGTACAACCACCACTCAGGGACATTCAAGAACAAAAGTGAGATACTCAGGAGACCACCCAGGATACCCATGGAATCATCAAGACCCAATTCCCTGGAGAACTTTTACCCCCTCCTCCGCCACCTTCCATCACTTCCCGAGCTAACATCAGACACTGGATCAACCCTAAGAAGGAGTCTATCCACAGTATCCAGGGATCCATAGTGTCCCCTCACACTGCAGCCACCAATGGAGGCTACTCCCGAAAGAATGATGGTGGCTTCTCTACCTAATGTTGACAGGTCCCTGGACTAAATTAATCATAATGGAACATCCTGCTGCCCACCTCCATTAAATAGAATTGTGCTGGATGAAAAAAAAAAAAAAAGAATTCTTTCCTTGGGGGCGCCTGGGTGGCTCAGTTAAGTGTCTGCCTTCGGCTCAGGTCATGATCCTGGAGTTCCAGGATCGAGCCCCACGGCTGGCTCCCTGCTCCCTGCCCTGGGGAGTCTGCTTCTCCCTTGCCCCCTGCTCCTACTCTCTCCGTCTCTCTCACTCTCTCAAATAAAGAAAGAAAGAAAGAAAGAAAGAAAGAAAGAAAGAAAGAAAGAAAGAAAGAAAGAAAGAAAGAAAGGAAAGAAAGAAAGAATTCTTTCCTTGGTTCTGATTCTAAAGGAAATGCATTTAGCATTTTGCCTTTGAGTATGGTTTTTGGTGTAGGTATTGGAAGACACTTTTTGTCAAGTTAAAGAAGTTCCCGTTCTATTCCTGGTTTGCTAGAAGATTCCCTTAAAAAAAAAGAAACAAGAATGGTGATGATCATAAGGTTTTCAATCTTTCTTTTGTTAATGTGGTACAGATTACTTTAGAAGGCATTTAATAAATTCAAAATCATGACTTAGGTTAACAGAGCACAATGTTGAAAATGAGAGCTTTATTAAATCAACGCTGAGGTAAAAACAATGAAGAGTCTGAAATTACTGTAGGATCTTTTATTAACGGAATCATTTTTAGTCAATAAAGGGATTTGAGGTTAATTCAATTTTAAAGAGCTCTAAATCAAAAGGTTTTTTCCTGCCTGGGAGCAGGTTCACAATTACCAGTTTGCTAAGCCATTGGTAAAAATGTCTGCTTCTATAATATAAGCTGTTTTTGAAAAACTGCGTCCACGAAGCAGAGTGACTGGAAAGTGTAACGCATTGCAGTTAGGAGAGGATTTCGTCCACACCGCCAAGAACAGCACTGCCTCCTGACTCTTCAGAGGCCAGCAGTAAGAAGTCCTGGGAGAGGGGCACCTGGGGGGCTCAGTCGGTTGAGCAGCTGCCTTTGGCTCAGGTCGTGGTCCCGGGGTCCCGGGATGGAGTCCTGCATCGGGCTCCCTGTTCAGCGGGGAGTCTTCTTGTCCCTCTCCCTGTGTCTGCTTCTCTCTCTGCTTGTGCTCTCTCTGTCTCTAACAATGAATAAATAAAATTTAAAAAAAGAAGAAGAGAAGTCCTGGGAGAGTAAGAGAAAGGAACGGGGAGGAAGCTGGCACAGCCCACGACACGCCTCTCTGATTGCCTGTAACTGCAGGGGTCAGGCTATGACAACTCTGGCTAGGTTTGGGTCTACCTTGTCAAATATACATCTCGTGGAAATGCAAACACACTCGTATTTCCTCATGCCCCAAAATGAATGGCTTTAGTCAAAGGAAATTGATCGTTGTCAAAAACCAAATACGTTTTTTGATGAGTAAGGATTGAATGGGAAAACAAAATGATTCTTGTTCGTCTGGTTCTGGATATTAGCCCAGAGTTTTGTACTTCCCTATAATACAGGAGAACATAATATCTCATACACGCTCCACTTTCGGATGCCACAGATATACTAAGTGGCCCAGAATTAGCACAAAATTAGCCTACCTAGAAAAATCTTCTTGAAAAACAAAACAAAACAATTCATCGAAAATATTTAAGAAGAGATCAGATGGTTACAAGTGTCACTGACACGGGAAACGAATTAATGATTTGATCATTTATCAATTAGTGAAAACAGTTTTTAGAAACATGTTTTTGCTCCATTTTTTATGATGAGTTTCCCCGGTAGAAATATTATAAAACAAGAACAACAGGGCACTGGAGACAGAATACAGGGGTTTCAGTCATGGTTGTGCCTTTTCCTAATTGTGTAACCCAGGCAAAAAGTTTCACTCCCATAAACCTCTCTTTTCTCATCTATAAAATGGTCACTACAGAGTTGTGAGAAAGATTACGTGGCTCGGGGCATGTTGAATGCCCAAGACAACAGATGCTCAGAACACAGTATTTCTAATTCTCTTCTAGTAAAGCCTCATTATCCACCCTCTGCAGGACAGCAGGGTGGTCGTCAGCAGGGGCTCTGAGACTACACCACCTGAGTTGACTCCTGGCTCCACCATCTCACCAGCTGTGTGACCAAGGGCACTTGACTTAAACTCTCCACGCCTCAGTTTTGTCATCTGTGAAATGGGCACCATAAAAGCACTTTCCTCATAGGGTGGTATTGAGAATTAAATGGGTTTATTTATGTAAGATGCTTAGAGTGGTGCTTGGCACACAGGAAATAACTATATAAGTGTCAGCTAGGATTATATTAAGACACTCATTGTTTATTGCATTGCCATATCTCAGAATTATTATTATATTTGTAACTACAGCTGTGATCAATGATATGTGGATGGGTGTCATTTTCTGACTTGAATGCCAGGGGCGGTAATGAAGAGGGTGGGGAAGCAGAGGCGGCCCCACATCCCCCTCATGGTCAGCTGTGAATGCTTTGGAAATAGCCAGCTTTTTTTTTTTGCAGATTCTAGCTCTGGGCATAGGGAGAAAGGAGCATTACACTCCCCCATGGGTGCGATTTCACCCTCACTAAGCCATTGCTTTAATGAACACCAATATTTTTTCGTTCCATTGTAAATGGTGTTCATAGTGAAACCGTATTTTAACATTAAAAGAATTTTTTTAAATGAAAAATGAATGAACTCTAAACATGCCACCTGACACAAAAACTGTTTCATTGTTTCTCTTTCCCTCTAGTTGTTGTTTATGTGCATGTGCTGGATGAGTTTAGCCAGTTGCCATCACTGTGTGTGTACTCTGTTTACTGTGATCAATAATCCTTTCCCCTGACTTTATAATTATTATTATTATTGATGGCTACACAGTCAGGTTGATAGGCCGTAATTGCTCCTTTTTTGAAAATCACAATGTCCACCTTTTACATGCTGTAGGAGAACTCGACATGTGAATGATAGTAAAGGACAGCAATGATAAAAGGAAAGGCAATCAAAGACCTAACCCTGCTGTGGCAGGGGAGAAGAGAAGGGAGGGAGTATTGGATGGCCTAAGAGCTGTGAAATCCTGTAATTTGATTTTGCAAAAAGACTTCCACCCCCAGTGTTTTATTTAACAGACCTATTTTTACATGTAAGAGAATTAAAAAGAAGTTGCATGTGATGGGTACGTGGAGGTTCATTATACTGTTGTCTACTTCTGTGTCTGCTTGAAGCTTTCTGTAATTAAAAAGGTTGGGAAAAAAAGGATGTGCCTATAAACGATTTTCCTACACCCTTGGAAATAGTTTGACGTGTCTCTCGGTGAGCAAACACTAGCCCACGTGGCTCCTTGGTGAGAATTTTCAAAGTCCCTTTTCCTCAAGGGTCCCCCTCTTCCAGGAAATCATAGAGGTATGTACGTGTGCTCTGTCTGCAGTGAGCTGCTTCCTTGGGTGCAGCACCCTGTGCTAGGCACGGGTTCCCACCATCGGCAGAGGCCTGGCTTGGGTACCACTAAACCACTGTTAAGAACAACTTCTTTAAGAAGCTGAGGCAGGGAGTGGAGGCGAGGGGTGGAGGTCGTAGCTGCTTGGGCATCCGTGGCCAGTACCGGGAAAGGGGTGACCAGCCGTAAATGATGGTACACCGGGCCCTGCCCTCCCCAGCCCACCTTGGGCTGAGACCATCGGTCCTGCAGACACAACACGCCTGGCCTGGACATTGCAGACATTTGAGGATGAGGAGGCCTGCATCATAACCATGAGTGGACAGTCAAGGAAAACCAGGCCCGTGAGGAAAAACAGCAATGCGCAATGAATAATAATTACCAGAATCATAATCATTATTGCTAACGTTCATTGAAGGCTGACTATGTGCCAGAAGGTGTTTTCATGATTTTGTGTATGTTATTTTTTTTCTTTTTCTTTTTTTTTCTTTTTAGACTTTATTTATTTATTTCAGAGAGAGAGAGAGAGAGCACGCAAACATGAGCAGGGGGACGGGTAGAGGGAGAAGCAAGCTTCCCACTGAGCAAGGAGCTCAATGCGGGGCTCGATCCCAGGACCCCGGGATCATGACCTGAGCTGAAGTCCTGACTTCTATCCCTCTTACAGGACAACAGTTTCATTTTCTGAAATTACTTTCCAGTTTTGGTCCATGGCCAACTTGCTTTTTTATTTTATTTTTTTTTATTTATTTAATTTTTAAAAAGATTTATTTATTTTTTGAGAGAGGGAGCATGCATATGGGAGCGTGCAAGTCGGGGGGTGGTTGCTGAGGCAGAGGGAGAGAGGATCTCAAGCAAATTCCCCACTGAGCACGGAGCCCCACGCAGGGCTCAATCTCATGACCCTGAGACCATGACCTGAGCCAAAACCAAGAGTCGGTCGCTTAACTGACTGAGCCACCCAGGCACCCCCCCAACTTGTTTTTTTGTTATTCTTTATATAGAAATGACACCTGCTCATAGAGAAAGCTCCAAGCAATAAAGTACAAAAGCAAAATAAAGAGTTGATATTTAAGACCAGAATGCTACTTGCATCATGTGACCCTATTTACCAGTGTGTCTATTGTTAATGTGTGAGTCACTAAAGTAAAATATTACTCCATGGCACTTGAATGTTTTTGCTAATTATTGAGTAAAGGCAAACTTAAAGTTCATGTTACGAGGTGGCTAAATACCTGACATACCAAAAACATTTATCAGTACTCAGATTATATGGCTTTTTCTAGAATAAAAAAATAAAGTCCTTTGTACAAGACATTGGAAACAATAAATTCTTCTTGATATTTTCTTTCTGTTCATTAGAGACCCGAGACTACCATCACTAAACCAAAAGCCCTAGATATCTACTGCCTGGCTTATAAGACTTCTGAGGGAATAAGGTAATGCTTTGCTTAGTGTATGAGAGGATATTGTTGTCTTATATAACTCCTGGGGAAAAATTTGTTATTCAGATTTCTGTGAAAGGTTTGAGGCTGAAAAGAATCTGTTGAGAAAGAAGAAAGGTTCATAGTATCTCATCATTTTTTAAAAAGTTTTCATTTATTTGTCAGAGAGGGGGAGAGAGAGAGAGAGAGAACATAAGCAGGGGGAGCGGCAGGCAGAGGGAGAAGCAGGCTCCCCGCTGAGCAAGGACCCCCCCCCCATGCAGGGCTCGATCCCAGGACCCCGAGATCATGACCTGAGCTGAAGGCAGACACTTAACCGACTGAGCCACCCAGGCATCCCATATCTCATCATTTCAAAGCTGAAAGGACTTTGTATACTGTCTAGTTCACCACTTATATTTGGAGATAAAGAAACAGGTCAGAGAGGCAGAGGAGGATGCCAAAAGTCACAGTGAACTGAGACCAGAAGTCACGTGTCTTGATTTGTAGTCTTTGGAGACGTTTATTCCTATTTGTGTCTTGGAAAATAGGGAGAAAGGGGGGAGAAAAGGAGCAGGTAGCTGAAATAAAAGCTCAGGACAGGCCATATTATTTGTTGTTCAGAAAGTAAAGTCTTCTGGAAAGTTCCAGAACTTCTGAATAAAGTGAGGCAGATTTCCAGGATTAGACAAGTGGGTACATAAAACTCTAAGAGATTTCAGAACGTACCATCTTGTCCTTTTAAACCAACATTAGCAGATTTCAAAAGCGCTTCCCATCCCACCCCTGAGGGGTAGTCCTTATTCACACCTGTGAAGAGAGACAGGAGAGAGCATGGGAACTGGCGTCCCCCATCTACCTGTACCCATTTCCAGTGGGGATTGGAGGATCTGCGGGTCCCTGCGGCAGGCCTTGGGCCAGCATTGAAAGATGTTATGCAAGCAGGTGGTAATACTAATGCTTTGGGGGATTTTAGGGATCTCACATCCCTGTGATACCTTGTTGATCTCACTTGTTGAAATCAGCTAGGTTTTAAACAAGTAGAGGGCTGCTCACTAAATTTTAGCCCCACCACGGTTGCTCCCGTGGGGCTCAAGGGCCACATACTTTAAGGGGGTGCTCAAGTCATAGCTGTCCACAACCCTAAGAGCCACTAATGTTTTCACAGGTTACCTTCAAGAGCATCAGACACCCGATTCAAAGGATGGAGTAGCACCCGAGAGACAGACTACTGGCCCGTGAACAGGAGTTTTGAGTGCGGGAACCTAGAAATTCTTCCAGTGGGCTTGAAGCTTGCTATGTTTGGCATCTTTATCATTGTGATCTTTGTCTACGTAACAGTGGAAAGGAAGCCGTTCTTTGGCTAAGTGCTTTAGGAAGTAATGAGAGAGCCCCTGAGTGCTACTCTAAGCCCTCCAGGTGCAGGAAAGAACAGAAAGACTGTTCCGAAGGGGGATGCCCAGCCCCATAGCCACGTCGCTATCCACTATGCTGCTCTCACAAATCCGTACCCGGCTCATAATTTCAAAGCCGATGGGGCCTTACGTGCTGTCTAGTTCACCACTCAAGTTTCAAGATAAGGAAATAGGCCAGGGAGGTAGAGGGCAATGAACAAAAGTCACAATGACCTGAAACCAGCATCCACGGTGGCAGGAACGAGGGAGAGAACGAGGCACTCTTGTCGAAGAGCTTGAGGATAGGGAATTCCCTGAGTCATGCTGGCCATCATTAAAAACGCTGCCACATTTGAGTATACTTCTGAAAAGAAAACCATGCCTGGTGTTTTTTCTTTTGAACTACGGTACTAAGCCCATAGGTCCCACTTGATTCACTCTTCCAATGGTATAGTAACTATGCGAAAGGCCACAACACAACAGGTAAATAACAAAAAAGGCATGTGTCTGGTTCGGCAAACACAGAGCCATATCCAGCATCACCAGTCGTGAAAGGAAAGCAATTTAGAACAAGACAGCATTTTTGCCAGTGAAACTAGCAAGGTTTGAAGAAATTAATGCCCGATGAGGGAATGTTGGCATTGTGGCCTCCGGGAGCAGGCAGAGCTGGGGAGGCGCCTGGCTCCCCTACTTATTGGTTCTGTGACCTTGGGTGAGTTCCTTGTTCTCTGTGCTTCAGTTTCAACTAAAAGTAGGGATAGAATAGACCTCTTAGGGGATGAAGAATTTGAAGAAATAATCCATACAAAGTACTTAGTGTGGTCCACTCCTGATGGGTAGTAAGCCTTCAAGAAATGCTCAAGCAGGGGCGCCTGGGTGGCTCAGTCGTTGGGCGTCTGCCTTCGGCTCGGGTCATGATCCCAGGGTCCTGGGATCGAGCCCCACGTCGGGCTCCCTGCTCGGCCGAAAGCCTGCTTCTCCCTCTCCCACTCCCCTGCTTGTGTTCCCTCTCTTGCTGTGTCTCTCTCTGTCAAATAAATAAATAAAATCTTTAAAAAAAAAAGAAATGCTCAAGCAATGTTACACTTCGGCACAATATTTCTCCTTCCTGGAGGGACTAATTCTAGATACGGAGAAGTCTTCCCGTCCCTCTCTTTTTAAAGTTTTTATTTAAATTCCAGTTAGTTAACATACAGTGTAATATTAGTTTCAGGTGTACAATATAGTGATTCAACACTTCCATACAAGACCCTCTGCTCATCACAACAAGTGCATTCCTTAATCCTCATCACCTGCTCAACCCATCCCCCCACCCACCTCCCCTCTGGTAACCAGCAGTTTGTTCTCTATAGTTAAGAAGGAGAAGTCTTTTTTTTTTTAAGTAAACTCTACATGCAACATGGGGCCCGAACTCACGACCCCGAACTCACGAGTCACTCGCTCTATTGACTGAGCCAGCCAGGTGCCCCAAGAGGAGTCTTAAGTATCAATTAGTTGACTGTAGCAATTTTTATGATAACCAAAATGTAGAACCATCCCAAATATCCAACAATAGGGGAATAGTTTGATAAATGGACGTATAGCCTCTTGATAGATTATACAACAATTAAAAATACTAGCAATGAATTTATCATAACAGAAAATGCTTATTTATAAAAATTTAATAACAGTTTTATTGAGAGATAATTTACAAGTCATCCAATTCACCTAAAGTGTACAATTTTATGATCTTTAGTATATTCATAGAGTTGTACAGTCATCACCACTATCAACTTTAGAATAGTTTCATCACCCCTAATATGCTGCTTTTTTTTTTTTTAAGAAAACTTTACACCCATCGTGGGGCTCAAACTCATGACCCCAAGATCGAGAGTTGCACATCTACTGACTGAGCCGGCCAGCTTCCCCACCCCTAATTTACTTTAATGTTTTTTTTATTTTTTATTTTTTTAACTTACTTTTTTTTTAATGGTACACAAAAGACACGGATTTGTTATTACTGTGTTATCCCAACTGTACACACAACACCAGAAGAAAATACACAAAAATGTTATCAGTACTTCAATGATGGGATTCTCTAATTTTCTTTTCCTATTCCTACTTTTCCACATTTTTAAAGATTTCGTAAGCAGGGTGTATTAATTTGCTAATGAGAGAGAATAAATTTTAATATTTAAAAATGGTAATACTGTATTACAGTTCAACTGTAAGGAACATAACACTCTGGTAAGGGGACTTAGATAAGAATTTATTTTTAATCTCATAAGAAATTTGGAGCTTAAGACATACAACATTGGTAAAAATAACCAAACATATGATTCTGATTCAACTAAATCAACTGTAGAAAAAATTATGATCAAAAAAATCTGAAACTGACTAGCTATTCAGTGACATTAAGAGAGGTTGGGGACCACCTGGCTGGCTCAGACTCTCAGGATCGTGAGTTCGAGCCCCCAACTGGGTGTAGAGATTACTTAAAAAGAGAGAGACAGATGTTAGATCTTATTGAGCAGCAGCAGCTATTCTGTGACCATGAGGTAAAAAGCATATGAGAAAGGCTGAGAGAATCACAAAGACATTGGCCTGCTATCTTTTTTTTTTTTAAAAGATTTTATTTATTTGACAGAGAGAGACACAGCTAGAGAGGGAACACAAGCAGGGGGAGTGGGAGAGGGAGAGGGAGAAGCAGGCTTCCCGCAGAGCAGGGAGCCGGATGCGGGGCTCAATCCCAGGACCCTGGGATCATGACCTGAGCCGAAGGCAGACGCTTAAGGACTGAGCCACCCAGGCGCCCCTGGCCTGCTATCTTTGAACTGCTGAAATTAGTTCTGCAGCTTAGGCCAGTGCATTAGCATTTAAGGCAGAACACAAGGGCTAACCACATCCATATCCGTAAGAACAGTAAGGGAAGGGGGCGCCTTGGTTGAGCGTCTGCCTTCAGCTCGGGTCACAATCCCAGAGTCCTGGGATCAAGCCCCACATCGGGCTCCCTGGCTCATTAGAGAGCCTGCTTCTCCCTCTCCCTCTGCTGCTCCCCCTGCTTGTGCTTTCTCTCCCTCCCTCCCCCCCTTTCTCTCTGTCAAAATAAATAAATAAAATCTTTAAAAAAAAGAACAGTAAGGGAGGCTGGGAGAGTGAGCATTTGAGCTTTAGCAGCCTCTGTATGAGGCAGACAGGGCAGAAGAGGATTGGGTATAAGAATAGGAGGAAGCAACCTACAGTGATGGTCACATGTTCTTAAAAAAGGACACTTCTGTTCTTAATATAATTAAGCATTAAAAAACCCAAATGTCTCCTAGAAAGGCTGCTTCAGTGCTTTCCACTTTTGCCAATAAATTTTTGTAAATTAGAATCCTGGAATCAGTTAAAGAGACTGCACAAAGCACCTGGTTATTGCCTTACCACTCAGGGCGTGAGTCCCCGACCAGCGGCGTTAGCATCTCAGGACCTACCCTCACCTACTAAGCTGGAACCTGCATTTTCACAGGATCCCAGGATTCCCACACATATTAAGGTTTAAAAAGTACTGCTGTGGTCCATCACCATCAGCTGCTTATGTAGGAAGGGTCCTAGCTCAAGCCTCAGCCAGGCTGACCCTAAGAGTTAGGCCAGAGGACCAGGGGGGTAGGTCCATCCGGAATCTATGCACTCTGGGGACTGGTTCCGTCTTTGGGAAAAAATTTGTCTAAAAGGAAGAGACTCGGGCATACAGAACGGGAGAGAAGACATCCATCGGGAGAGCAGCCGTGGGGCACCTCCATGGGCCGCCCAGGGAGAAAAGGAGTGGCCACGGTTGCCCAGGGCAAATAGGGTGGGGAATGAAAGGAAATCGTTAAAACCCCCCAAAATGCACTTGCCCTGTTTTCTGAATATTGATGATGTGACCAAGTATTTCTTGACCCTCTCTTCAAGACTCACCTTCCCCTGGTCATGTGGGGAAAGTGCGTATGGGGAGTGGGACTGACTGTCCTCCCAAGACAGCATCCTCCATAGGAAACTGGCCGCCACCAAGCTGACCTCAGCAGAGGGCTGGAGCAGAAGGCCGCTTCCACCACTGCCCGGTGCCCAAATTCTTCACAGCACTACAACTTGAGCTATATAACAGGCTTTTCTGAAATTTCAGACATAACGAGGAAGCTAAAATGTGGGCAGGAGAGACCTGAGCCTACATGGGTGCTCTTCCCAACAGGGTCATCTACCTGCCCCCCACCCCACCTCCAGCTCCACATGGATCCAGCAGAAGCCACGACACTGAGATTTTCTTACCTTGGGCCACATCAAATTCCCAGGCAGGGCTCCCTCTCCCCCTAGTCTCAGTAGTAGAAAGGGAATCTGTATAGAGATTTATTCTCCTCTTGTCAAGAGCAAACTCCCAGCCATCAGGATGTTGTATTTTTCCAGTCCTAACTACTCGTCTGCCTTCCCCTACAAATCCTGGAGCTGCTTGGGCTGGGGACTGTATCTTAATCATCTCTGGATCTCTTCTCCAAGTGCCGGCTTCACTCTATGCAGAACGAGCCCACTTCCTTTTTAAGCCTTTTCCAACCCAAATAGACATGTGAAACCACAAAACCAATACCCCAGATTTGGCCTCCTTTTCATCCCTGTGAGAAGTTCCTAAAATGAGCAAGCCGCTGCTGCCGAAAGGCATTCCTGATCAACCTCATTATGCAGTGTTTACCCCTGTAACAGGCTGTCATTCCCAGAGCAGCAGAGCGCTCATTCCTGTAAATGTCACTACTTACCTCCAGGGAAGACCTGCCGCCCAGACAGGGGGCTCTATCTCCCCTGATTGCCAAACAGTTCAGCGCTGGAGTGCTGGCTGGCAAAGCCGAATTCAGCTAATTGCATGTCACAGAGGGGCGCTGGGTTTCATGGGCTTGTGTTCTGCACAGAGGGCGAGGAGGCCCATCCTATCACATGTGTGCTGTTAAAATCTCTACCCAGCCAACATCCAGGCTGGCAGATGGAAGAAATTCTTAAAAGTTCTATTTCTGATTTGCAACATTCAAAGAAACACTGTGCTACCACCTCTTAAAAATAATTGGTTAGGTACCAAGTTATTTTCATTGCCATAGTCATAAATAAAGAAGTGCTAGACCACATTATTCATATCTATAGTAGCTGATGATAATTCTTCATGCAAGGAAAAAAGATTATTGACATTAGGGAGGTTGCCTTTTCTTGCCTTTTTTTCCCCCCCTCTTTCCTTCTCTCCCCAAGCCCCACCCCCACCCCAGCCAAGAAAAGTCTTGTTGATTAGAGTAATGTGAAGGGGCTGATGTTTGGAGTAAAATTAAACTTCACTCTTTCCTGAAGCAAGAAATTATCTCAAGATTAAAATGAGAAAGTGCCTAACCACCTTAACATGTGCTCTGGGAGGAAGACTCCCCGTAGAAACCTGTGTGGCAGAAAATGAGACAGAAGCCAGTTAGTTTGTGTGAAGCCCCCTCATTTTTAACAAGCTTGCTCAAGAAGGAATGAACCTGTTAAGAGGGTACGGAATGTCAGTGCCGCCGTCAGCCAGGGCTCCCGTGCCCACCTGGGTAGGCAGCCTGCCCCTGCATCCTTCTGGTGCGTTCTGGCAAAGCAGGTGAGTGCAGAGGAGGGGGGCAGATTGGCCAGGTGCCACGGAGGTGCAGCAGGGAGCGGGGAGGACATATGCATGCTCATCAGCATGGTTACCACGAGCTCCCTCTCAGCCTTAGAAGACCACATTCGCTGTTAAATAATTGCTCCTGCGAATGTTCTCTTGTGTGTTGGGGTGGGGGTGGAGGGATGTAACCTCTTGAATCAATCTCCAGAGAGCCAGAAGAAGGTTATTCTAGAAACACTCAGACATGAATGAGGGTGGCTCTCCTCATTTCCTGGCAATAAGAATGGTGTGACAGCTACAATTTCCTAGAGAGCCATTGTTAAAATCCTCTTTGGAGTTCAAGGATTCACTAAAAGTATGTGGAGGGGACAGGATGAGTTTGCCTTTTTTTTTTTTTTTTTGGTTGCAACTATGTTTTGGCCTTTAGGAGGGGAATAGGTTATTAACGTCCATCACCGTCCTCATTAGAGGGCACCTCCTTCCCGTTTCACGAGACCGATGTTGGGCAACCCTTCCAAGGGGCCAACCAGGAGGAGGGCAGGTTCACAACCCATATGAACAAGGATCACTCTGCTGCTGTGAAGAACACATCTTTCCTACTTGCCCTACTGGGGAGTCGAAATCTGGTCTAAGAAGAACAACGTGGGGTGCCTGGGTGGCTCAGTGGGTTAAGCATCTGCCTTCAGCCCACATAGGGCTCCCTGCTTAGCAGGGAGCCTGCTTCTCCCTCTCCTTCTGCTGCTCCCCCTGCTTGTGCGCTCTCTCTTTCTTTCTCTCTCGCTCTCAAATAAATAAAATCTTGAAGAAGTAGTAGAAGAAGGAGGAGGAGGAGGAGGAGAAGAAGAGAAGGAAGAAGAGTGACGTGGAGGAAAAGTGCTCTGAGCAGGGACTGAGAGGATCCAGTTTCCAAACCCATCTGGGCCCCGCGCTGCTTGTAGGAATGTAGGGCTTTTCTGGGGCCTCAGTTTCATCCGTAAACTGAGCCCCAGAATTCTGAGTCAGAAACTAGGCCATGAAGAGTCTTGAAGACATTGTGCTAAGTGAAGTGAGCCTGTCACAAAAGGACACGTGCCGTAGGACTTCCCTTCTATGAGGTGCCTAGAAGAGCCCAATTCCTAGAGACAGAAAGTAGAATGCTGGTTGCCAAGGGGGCGTGGAGAGTTGAACAGGCACAGAGTTTCCGTTTTGGAGGATGAAAGGCATTCTGGAGTTGGACGGGGGTGATGGTTGCACAGTAGTGTGAGTGTGCTTCGTCACAGAACTGTATGCTGAAAAATGGTTAAAATGGTAAATTTTGTGTATATTTTACTGCAATTAAAAAAAAAAAGAAAAAAGAAACCAAGCAATTATCCACAGCATTGGCCCACAGTATCAGGGGTCTCAAACTCACACACCCACAAGGGCCACGCAAGGTGCGCAAAGGGAAGTGTGAGCCCCGTGACTTGCAGGGTGTACATTATGCCAGAGGGGGCAGTGGCTCCCCAGCCCAACCAAGATGTGCCATGCGGAGTGATGTGGGTAGATTTTTCTAGAAAAGCAAAAATTCTGGGTATTTAGGTGAAATCTCTGAATTCTTCAAACTGGCAACTCATTCAAAATTTGTAAAAAAACAAAACAAAACTGTGGGCCAAACAAAATACATCTACAGTTTATATTCTACTTCCAGACCTCCAGTGTTCTCCCTCTATGGAAATGCAACTTTGGGGCACCTGCTGTCCTTTTCTTCTTTCTTTGCCAGCATCCCACCCCAGACAAACTGTATCTGGATAAGCCCTTGACTTTCCACATTGTGCCCATGGGAACCCAACCAGAATGTGCCAGAACAGGAAGGGCCCACTCAGGTACTGTAACTGGTGGATACGCAGGCATCAACCTCGGGGTGGTTCTAGCAGAGCCCATCTGAGATCTGAGGTACCCACCTGCATTTTCTAGCCCCAAAGTCACTTTCACCCCCCAAATTCCACTAACGCTTACCATTATTTTGTTTGGTATTAATGGAGATCTAGTGAAATAGCCCTTAACAGCCCCATCTCACTTGATGCCTTCCATCTCTTGATTTTTGTTTCGAAAGCAATCCACTTCCCCACCATATCTGGTGTCTGTTCCTGTAACCGTATTCAGAGGTCAGACAATATCCTGCATCCCTCTTGATTTTTGACAAGTGTGGAAAGTGAAAGTACATCCCAGTATGTGAGACCCCAGGGTCAAGGGATTTTCCTTTATCAGAGTAGTAGCGGCCATGCGGATTCCAGAGGTCTCCTGTATTTCACTTATAACCACAGTACTGCAACTTGCCAAGGGAACATAGACAGCTTTCTGCATTTGCTAGCAGCTTTATTTAAAGGTGGGACGTTGCTTGCAAAAGTAGGCCATTTGGAGAGGTGTAGAGAACACATCACTAATCATCTGCCAGTCTACTTCTTGCTTATACCAAATCTGGTAGCAAAAAGGAGAAAATTGGGCATTTCCTTAGGCTAGGCTTTCGACAATTAATTCTCAGTGACAGCACATAAGTCTCCTGCTTGTGAGAAGCCATCAAAATATTCTTTTTGATGTGATATGCTCTCCCAAAGTGGGGAAGCAGTATTGCTTAGATGAATAGATCTGCATTCTCAGCAAACCCGGCTGCCAATGGAAGTTTGGGGCCCCGTATTCAAAGAGTCTTTCTGCCTGTCCTCTCTTGAGCTCCAGTGTGGCCCTAAGCCCAGTGGTACCTCACTTAGCTGGCAATTTTTTCCAGATAACTAGAGTTTGCCTCTTTGAAAGCAGTGGCAATTTTCCTCCTGCGAATCATTCTGCTGATACTTACAGAGAGCCTATTATGTGCCAAGCCCTGTGCCAGGAACTGAGATATAATGACACGGAAGCTCACGATCAGGTGGGGAAAGCAAAGACACAGACAGAGGATTACACCTTGTCCAAGTATGTCAGTGGATGCTGTTTTGGTGCTCTGCCCAGATTTCCTCCCTGGCCCAGTGTACCCAGCCCTACTGTGTGCGTTGGCTGCTAAAAGCTCATGGAGGACCCCTCTTTCCGAGAGTTGTCCTCAGCTGCTTAGGGCTACTTCTCTTGTTCAGTTTATACCCACCCTGGGCAGCCCACAGCCAAAGACGAACTGATACGGAAAAATGAAAGGGCAGCCCCTTGGCATCAAGGTGGGGAGAGAACACTCTGCCATTTTATTTAGGATCCAGAGGACCCTGCCTGCCCACCCATCTACCGTGAATCAGGCCAGGGCTACAGTTTGCCTGGCACCAAAGCTCTACGTGGCTCTTTCCCTTTATCCCGCTTCAGAGCCTTACAGGTCTTTCTGAAGAACACTTCTTTTTTATTTTTAGAGGGGGGAGGGGCAGAGGGAGAGGTAGAGAGAGAATCTTTTTTTTTTTTAAAGATTTTATTTATTTGACAGAGAGAGACACTGCGAGAGAGGGAACACAAACAGAGAGAGTGGGAGAGGGAGAAGCAGGCTTCCCGCCGAGCAGGGAGCCCGATGCGGGGCTCGATCCCAGGACTCCGGGATCATGACCTGAGCTGAAGGCAGACGCTTAACGACTGAGCCACCCAGGCTCCCCGAGAGAGAGAATCTTTTTTTTTAAAGATTTTATTTATTTATTTATTTGAGAGAGAGAGAGAAAGCGAGTGGTGGGGAGAGGAGCAAAGGGAGAGGGACAGGCAGACTCGGCACTGAGGCTGGAACCCAACACGGGGCTCAATCCCACAGCCCTGAGATCACGACCTGAGCTGAAGCCAAGAGTCGGCCGCTCAACCAACTGAGCCACCCAGGCACCCCCTGAGGCACACTTCTTAACAAGTCACACACCCCAAGTGTCTATCTCAGGCTCTGTGCCTGGGGAACCCCGGCTGTGACAGTGTTATGGGGATAATATTTGGTGGAAATCTTCCTGAAATGTTATACCCTTCTTTGCCCTCTTAAGCGAAGAATCTTAATAAATATAATTCTGCATATTTGGAATGACTTTCCCTTCTGTTTCCTCCTCAGTCAAACAAGGGCCTCCCTGCCAACTCTCATGTGCTTTTGACTTCATAACCATGAGCATCACTTTGGGGATGGGTGGAAAGAGAGATAGACGTGGGCTCTAATTCTGACCCGGCACCTGCCAGCCGGGGGGCCGGGAAGCAGCACGGCTGGGCTCCAGTCCCCCCTCTGCCGAGTGGGGAACTGGGAGTCATGCCGGGTTGCTGTGAGGGTTCACTGAAACCGTCTATACCAGAGCCCACATGGTGCGGCATCTAGCAATAAGTCGTAGCTGTTATTATTAGTTATATTTTACTGCCATATTAAAAGAGGGGTGCCCACAGAGACCTATAAGACAGCTTGCCCTACACTAAAAGCCCCAGACTGCTGTGCTTTCTGAGCTGTTGGTTCTGTTTGTTTTTTTCCCTCTGCTTTCAGACCTCCCACTATTTCCAGCAGTTCTTCCCTGCATTTGCATCTTCTGGCTGTGCTCTTCTGGAGGTTGGAATGTTGTGGAAGGTCATCGAGAAGACGTGACTGCCAGCTGATGCATGAGCTGGACCCGGGTACTCAGAGGCTCCTCACCCTCTCCCCTGTCCTCAGAGTGTGGGTTCCCCTTGCCTTTTCCGCTCCCAGAGGCTCCTCCAAGGATGTAGCCCTGAGATGGTGAAGCGGTGTCGAGAACACCTGGACAGGATGCTTGCCTGAACCCAGTTAAGGCTTCTCTCTCTATAAATTTCAGATGTAGGGGGCGGCTGCGGGGATCCATTCATCTTGCTGTTGCCTAAGACAAGCCTCCTGTGTAAGTTCCCTTTGCTTGTTAAAATTGTCACCTACCAACTTGGAGTGACCTGCCTCTTCCTTGGTCTCTCCCTGCCCTCTGAGTATGGGGTGGGGGTGGGGGTGTGGGGTGGGGAAGGCTGGGAAGGCTGGGAAGGTGGGGGGCTGCAGTTTCAGATTTCACCAGAGTAGCTCCCGGGGAGGTTACAAACCAACATGGAGAAACCCTCTCACTGGACTTATAATTGATGGGGATTTTACTATTATTATTATTATTATTAAATCTCTTAGCCTAGTCGGACTCATCACCTGGTAAGGGGCAGATGTGTAGCTTTCAGCTAGATTGTGAATGCAGAGCACCAGGGCTGTGTCTGGATCCCCGATAAGTCTCCAGTGCCTAGCCGGTGCTGACAGAGAGTAAGGATCCAGTAAATGTTAGTGGGAACACAATTCTAATAAGGACTGGAAAGAAAATGTAGGTCAAGAGGCTCAAAACGAGGGCCTGAAACTCTGTCGCAGAAGTCAAGCCCATGTTTTTGTCCTGGGTAGCTGAGGTTTCTGGGTAAATGATTTTGAGATTAAACTAGGTGTTCATATGCATGTGGATCCTAAAAGGGAAAAGGGGAGGGTGAATCTTATCTTTCAATTAATGTTAATATGAGGGCTAAAATTCAGAATGTTCACACTCTGCTTTTCTTTTTCACAATCCCTGAGATGGGCAGAGCGTCTTCACAGTGTGGGGTTTGCAAACAATAGAGAAACCCCAGGGAAAATCACATGGGCTTCTGACTCCTCCAGTTCCTGATCGCCTCCCCGTCATTCTCCTTGGATGTCTTTCTCCTGTGTTTCCCAAAATGACATCGATCCTCCCAGCCTGTTTGGGGGCCAAGCCATCCCTTGCTCTTGAAGCGTCGGAGAGAAGCCAGAGGAGAGAGGTAGGCTGCTTAATCAGCTGTCTTTCCTGTCCAGGTCACCTGGTAGGTGTGGGAGGAGAGCTGGTTTTCCTCGCATCGAATTCCACAAACTGCTGCCGGGGTGCATTTTGTTCACGCAACTACTGAACTGGCTAAGCAACCGCCTGACCCTGGGGATTGCTGGCTGAGAGCCTGGGGTTTGGTCTTCTTATCTAACAGGAGCCTACAGTGCAAGAGTCTTGGCTGGGCTGTCTTTAGGCCTGGTAAGGAAGTATTTTTCTTCTCTATCTTAAAGGCCCAGCAGCTTCTGGGCAAATCTGATCGGGCCATGCGAGTGGAGATGGGGCATCTCCTCGGAGTCCTTCACGATGCAGGTTTGGACTGAAGGCTCAGAATCCGTACCACACAGATACCCCTGATCCAGTGGTCCTCAACCCGGCTGCCCATTAGAATCACTTGGGGACTTTACTTTTTTTTTAAACTTGAGAGAGAGAGTGGGGGTTGGGGAGGAGCAGAGGGAGAGGGACAAGCAGACTCTGTGCCCAGTGAAGAGCCCGAGGCGGGGCTCAATCCTGGGACCCCCAGATCATGACCTGAGCTGAAACCAAGCATGGGACGCTCAACCGACTGAGCCACTCAGGTGCCCCACTTGGGGACCTTTTAAGTGCTCTCTGACCCCGGGCTGTACCCCAGACCAATTACATCAGATTCTCTGGTGGAGGGACACAGGAACAGGTGCAGCCAAGGTTGGAAATGAGTTGCCTTAGGTGAAGGCCACTGTGGGGAAGGTTAAAACCTTTCAAACGATTTAGCTCAGAGAAGAGGAGGCGGTGTGGCTTTAAGATTGGTCTTCACTGGAGAACCAGACCAAGTATGAGAGAGGCCCCAGTGATCTGTGGTAGAAGGGGAAGAAGCTTCTGTACGGTATCAGACTCATGGGGGTCAGGTTCTGGTGCGACCACCTCCTACCTCTGTGATCTTGGGAAACTCACTCCGGGCTTCCGTTTTCTCATCTATAACACGGGAGTTAAAATAATCCCCCCCTGCGTGGGTTTTGTGAGGTAGATAATATATTAAAAATCTTTGTACATAGCAGGTATTCAAAAAGCAGCGTTTCTTCTTAATATAATGTTTCTTTGCCCCAGTTGAGATCCCTTTGGTTGGTTGTCTTATCTACACTTGTAAGCCTTTCCCCATTTAAGTCGGACAAGAGGATTAGAAGAAATGTAAACTGTTAAAGTTGTTCGTCCAAATGATTTCTTTTTTGCTCTAGGCTTTTTTACATTATTTTCCAATCTTCTCATATGTTCATAAGCAATTATGTTTGCACAGCATACCTTGCACGTGTAAATGCAAATGCTTAATTTTCACGGTTCACGTTTAAATGATGGAAAAATAAACACATGTGGAGGCTGAAGAAACTGTGGTAGAACTTTTCCTTGCTGTTCTGGCCCTGGTTATACCCTCTTTTAGTCAATCACATACCTACCAAGATGTCTTCATTGAATTCCTCTCAAAGGGTGTGACGTTGACATAAATGCCCCCTGCTGAGTTTGCTGTGAAACTTTTAACCAAAGTTAAACCATGGCTGTCTTTTGTTTGTTTGTTTGAGGATTGAGTTTCAACAGTTGAGAAGTATATTCCCTCGTTTCGAAATGCTATATGGAATGACACGGTTGTAACTTCCTTAAACGTACACACAGGCCCATGAAGTTTCCAGAGCATACTTTTGTATAAGTTAAGGTGCTAGAAGTAAGCGTGGTCTGTGGTCACACAAAAAGTTGGTACTCACCCAAACTTAGTGGCCTAGGTAACATTAATTAAAAGCTTACTGTATGCTTGGAGCGGTGCTAAGTGCTTTTACACGCATTATTTCATTTACTTCTCTCAGCAGTGCTGTGAAATAGGTATTATAATAATCCTGAGTTTGCAGATGAAGAAAAATTAAGACACAGAAAGTTGATTTATTCAAAATCAAATGGAGAACTGGGATACAAATCCATATCTACATGATGCTGACAGCTTTGCTCTTAAAAAAACAAACAGAAAAAGGGGTTACTGGGTGGCCCAGTCGATTAAGTGACTGACTCTTGATTTCGGCTCAGGTCATGATCTCAGGGTCATGGGATCGAGCCCCCCAACAGGCATTGAGCTCAGTGGGGAGTCTGCCTAAGATTCTCCCTCTCCCTCCCTCTCTGCAACCCACCCCTCTCCACCCACATGGGTGCACATGTGTGCTTTCTCTCTCTGAAATAAATAAATCTTAAAATTAATAAACAACAAAAAACAAAGCAAAAGCTTTAGAGATATAATTAATATACCATACAATTTAACTATTTAAAGTGTATGATTAGGTGGCTTTTACCAAACAGCTGTGCAACCATCACCACAATCCATTTTAGAACATTTTCATCACACCCTCCCCCCAAAGAAACCCTGTCAACTGATGAATAGGTAAAAAGATGTGTCGGGCGCCTGGGTGGCTCAGTTGGTTAAGCGACTGCCTTCGGCTCAGGTCATGATCCTGGGGTCCCGGGATCGAGCCCCACGTCTGGCTCCCTGCTTGGCAGGGAGTCTGCTTCTCCCTCTGACCCTTCCCCTCTCATGCTCTCTCTATCTCATTCTCTCTCTCAAATAAATAAAATCTTAAAAAAAAAAAAAAAAGGATGTGTCATGTCCATACGATGGAATATTATTAGGCAAAAGGAAAGAAAGAAAAAAGAAATGAAGTACTGATACAGAAGATTTTTTTCTTTTTGCTTCTGTTTCTGGTGTCCTAGCTAAGAAACCATTGCCTAACTAGAGTTAACAGAACTGTGTTATATAACTGAAAGTTGTTGGGGCGCCTGGGTGGCTCAGTCATTAAGCGTCTGCTTTCGGCTCAGGTCATGATCCCGGGGTCCTGGGATCAAGTCCCACGTTGGGATCCCTGCTCAGCGGGAGGCCTGCTTCTCCCTCTCCCTCTCCCCCTGCTTGTGTTCCCTCTCTAGCTGTCTCTCTCTCTCTGTCAAATAAATAAAATCTTAAAAAAAAAGAAAAGCCTACACTTAAAAAAAAAAAGTTGCTAAGAGAATGTATCTTAAATGTTATCACCACCAAAAAAAAGGGTAATTATGTGAGGTGATGGAGCTGTTAACTAACCTTACTGTGGTAATCATTTTGCAATATATACATGTATCAATCATATCATCACTTACACATCTGAAACTTACATATATGTCAATTATATCTCAATAAAACTGAAAAAAAAATGGCCTAATCCAAGGTCATGAAGATTTATGTCTCTGTTTTCTTCCAAGAGTTTTATGGTTGCAGCTCTTATATTTAGGTCTTTGGAGCTTTTACTCTTAGCCACTATGTTTTACTCCTTGAATAGACACAAATATATCCATAGCCCATAGAGGAGGGGGGAGTATGAGATACTATGTAATTGGAATTTAGAGTGACTGCTAGATTTTAATGATCTATGTTTCTCCCGCTCCAACTATCCTTATAATTAAGAATTAGGGGCTCTTGGGTGGCTCAGTTGGTTAAGCATCTGACTCTTGATCTCAGCTCAGGTCTTGATCTCAGGGTCATGAGTTCAAGCCTGTGTTGGGCTCCATGCTGGGCGTGAAGGCTACTTAAAAAATAAAAATAAATTTTAAAATGTTTAAAAAGAATTAAACCACTTGGTCATGTCCTGAATATATTGTAAAATCTTGATTTACAAAAGCAACATACAATCCCATCTCCATGGCTCTAATTCAGGTCCTCATCTCTTCGCCAGTATGCTATTTGCACAGTCTTCAAAGCAGGCCAAGTTCCTCATTCACAGAACTCATCACCCTATATTGAAATCAGTTGCCTGTCAATCTATTAGGTTAGAAGACAAAGACTATGCCGTTCCTTTTCATCAGCATGCCTTTGATGCCTAGTAGGTGCTCCATAAACCACTATAGAAAGGAAGACTGCATGGCGTCCTTCTCTCTCAGCTCTTCACCTGGACCAAACCCATTTTACAGTCTGAAGCCAGACTGAGATTCCAAACACTGCTCTGATCATTTCACTCCCTTGCTCAAAAACCTTCAAGGATTCTCTATTGCCTCTGGAGCAGCCCAGCGCCGTAGCCTGGCACTCAAGCACGAGCTGGCTCTGGCTCCCAGCCTCCCCTCACCTGGCATTTCAGCACTCCCAAGGCATCTTAGGAGTCCGTCAGGCTGAGGGCGAAGCCCTGTCTCTGCATTCGTTAATGCTTGACCAGAGTCACACGCTGCTTAAACCCTATAAGCCTCAGTTTCCTCACCTGTAAAATGGGTGCTGCCTTTGTAGAGGTCATTGCAGTGGGTTACAAATAACACATTTAGGCACCTGGAATATTGCAGGGACTTGACGTGAGAGCGGTCATTTGCTCCTGTCATACGATTACCAGATTCAGTAAATAAAAATACAGGATGCCCTTAGTTAAATCAGAACTTCTGGTTAATGACAAATAATTTTTTAGTATAAGTATATCCCAAATAGTCAAATTTAACCAGGTGTCCTATATTTATCTGACAACCTATAGTCAGTCTGCAAACATGGATCTACTTTGTCTCTGCTTGAATGCCCTCGGCTCTGACATGCCTTTGAAGACCTGATTCAGAGACTACCTCTCTTAAAAGGCGTTCTCTGGCGGTACCTGAGGTGGCTCAACCGCTTAAGCGTCTGCCTTTGGCTCGGGTAATGATCCCGGGGTCCTGGGATCAAGCCCCGCATTGGGCTCCCTGCTCAGCGGGGAGTCTGCTGCTCCCTCTCCCTTTGCCCGTCTCCCCACTCACACTCTCTCTCTGAAATAAATAAAATCTTAAAAACAAACAAACAAGGTGTTCTCTGCTACTCTCAAATAATTATGATTTCTTCTTCCTCTCTACCTCCAAAAAGCAGGCTGATTATATGTCACTCAACACACGCCCCCTTCCACTCAGGAGATGTATGTCCTGTGTTTTATCCCCTCTAGAGTCTGAAAGCTTCCCAAGCACACAGACCGTCCCTGCTATGCCACCTCATGCTTTGTGCTCAGGAGGTGCCCAGTTGATATGTGTTAAGTGAAAAAAAAAAAGAGATTTGATTGTCCTAAATCAAAGCTACTTTTTATTTTCATTTTCAGAGTGGATCTCCCCCTGTTAAATCCTGCAGTCAGTGGCACATGGGGGTCCCTGACATATGTGGCTTTTAAGAGACTTAATCTGAAATCTTCTATTGTAGGAGAAAGGGGAGAAATGTTCATCTTTTCCTTCTCTGGACAAAGGAACACGAGTTTATAAAAAGGAAAAAAAAAAAAAGACTCAGCATTGACAACACGTTACAAAATAAGATAATTATTATAACATTAAATGAAAACAGCTCCCTGTGAACGAAGTTCTCTCGTGTGTGCAAGCAGACAGGTGTATGTCTGCATCCGTTTGAGGAGGTTTGGACTGAAGAGGGAAAAAGGAAATCTCCCGGGCACTATTTGCCAAGGGATTTGCTCCCCTCCTTTGTTTGGCGTGTAAACCCCGGAGTGGCTGAAAGCTACACATTTTGTCTCTGGGTTCGGGCAGAAGGGAGGAATCTTTTCCAAAATAGCCCATAGGATGGCTGGGCTCCCTGAGGCAGGATTTGGGGGAGGACAAAGGCATCATGTGGGCATTTTATGAAGGGTGCCTGATTGGGGGCTCTGTCATTTGGAAGGCATCTGTTCCTGCCATTTGTACATCTTACAGTAATCCCCTCCTGACTGCCTGCCTTGCCTCGCTCCCCCCCACCCCGCCCACTTCGACTGGCCCTCCCCGCGGTGCCCTCTGATGTCAGGCCTCCTCTCTTACTGCGCTAATTCAATGCCTTCTAATTGGATGCTCTGCCTGGCTAATGGCTTCTACCCAACTGCAGGGCTGACATTTACTTACTTGATTTCCACCCCTCCCTGTGCTCTCTGGCCTTCTTTGTGAGCAGAGCTTAAATTAGGCAGGATTTCAGATCCAGCACCTTTTTATATTTCAGCTTGGGCCTCTTTTTTTTTTTTTTTCTGGCGGGGGGGGCGGGTTGCGGCCGGGGGTGGTGGCTGAGTAGAGAAGAGCCTTGGAAATAGACCCTGGGCTGATCAATTCTGACACCTGCAGATAAAGCCAGCTTTGTGACTTATATGTATCCCAGAACCCCAGCTGACTCCAGGCTGCTTTCCTTTGTTTGCTTTTTAACCTGGACCCCAGCCTGCTAATTTCAGCTGGAACACGCTTTTTTTTTTTTTTTTTAAGATTTTTATTTATTTATATGACAGAGAGACACAGAGAGGGAACACAAGCAGGGGGAATGGGAGAGGGAGAAGCAGGCTTCCCGCCGAGCAGGGAGCCCGATGCGGGGCTCGATCCCAGGACCCTGGGACCATGACCTGAGCTGAAGGCAGACGCCCAACGACTGAGCCACCCAGGCGCCCCTGGAACACGCTTTCTTTATTTCATCACCTAATATCAGATCACTGCCAAAAGAGTCGTTTTCATCATTGGAAAGGTTCTGCGCTGCACATCAGACCTCCTCCTCCCCAGGATTTCACGTTCAGAACTGTCATTTAGGGCAGCCATCATCTTAATGGCTACCTTTGCTGTCATGGTCTCGCCTCCTCCCCTTCTCTTCCCTGCCCCTGGGTGTGAGCATCACTGGAGAGATGAGAATTTTCCCCAACGGATTTCACATTTGAAACATCTTCATCCATCACCATCTTCACACCTGTCTCGCACTCAGTCTTGTAACCCCGAACAAAACAGAGAAGAAAGAAGAGCCAACACCACCAAATATTTGCTTAGAATGGACCATCACCAATTGAAGTTCAAATTATTCTCAGATTATGGATTATGTAATTTATTTATCTATAGGCATCGCCCCACAGGACAAATAGGGATCAACAAGCTTCCCTTTGGTTTGGGGCCATTGGGCAACTTGTGTCCAATCTCCAGCATCACCAGGCAGATCTCATTTAGGCAAGCTGTTTGCTTGTGGTCTATAATCTGTCTCCAGGGATCAGTTTCACTTGATTCTTAATTATATTCTACTTTCCACCCCCTCTAGTCGCTTTACACACACACACACACACACACACACACACCCCTTCTCTTTAATTGGGTTGTAGCAATCTCTCAGGCATTTCTAATGTGGCGCATAGTTTGTTCTTCGGCTGTTCTGATGGACAGCTGTTTCCCCAGGCCAACACTTCATTAGATGTGACAGCCTGCAGCCAATGGTCACCATGTCACCCTGTTCAGGGGCCAAAGTGCAGCTCCGAGGGGAGTCTGGGAGACAAAGGGATGGTTCTGGCAGCGAGGCCATGGTGAAGAAATGGCTCCCGGAACAGATGTTGAAAGCAAACTGGAGTGCCGTTCGCTCCCTTAGACCAGGTCATGAAATGAGAAGCCGCGTTACTAAAGGCAACTCAGTCACCCAGGTATTGCCTCTGCAGCTGAGAGATTGATGTTCAAGCCCCAGGAAACCTCCAGAATATCTCAAGTCTCCATAAGTGGCCCATTACCGACAATATCAATAGGGCTGATGTACGAGCACCTCCTCCCTCTGCAACCCCCCCCCCCTTGAACTTCTCACGCTCCCTTTCCGTCCTCTCTTTATGGGGAGAAGGCCAGGGCATAAGGAGGGAGTGACTCTTCCCTACGTTGAAATGCTCACGCTGATGTATCTGGTCACATAAACTCACATGAACATCGGGGTGTCATTTACATACAATAAAATCCATCATTGGATGGTTTTTTGACAAATGTACAGACCCTTGTAGCCATCCCATCAAGACTGAGCTCATAATGAATCCTCACACTGAATGCCCATGAGACAGATCGGTGTTACCGGCTCAGTCTTAGAGCTGAGGAAACAGGACCCAAAGCCTGATGACAGTAGCAATGATAAATGGCAAACACGCTGGACCAGGCGCTGTTCCAAGGCCATTACACGCATCCCCACCTTGAATCTTCTCCACAACCCCACCTCTCTCATTTTACAGGAGAAGAACTTGCCCAAGGTCTCACAGCTAAATAGCTGGAGTGGATGTCTCGTGTTCAGTTTATATTTCTTTAAAGATTTTATTTCTTTCTTTATTTAAGAGAGAGCACAAGCGGGGGGGGGGGCAGAGGGAGAGGCAGACTCCCCGCTGAGTGTGGAGCCTGACATGGGGCTCCCCGCAGGACTCGATCCCAGGACCCTGAGATCATCACCTAAGCCGAAGGCAGATGCTTAACCGACTGACCCACCCAGGTGCCCCTTCAGTTTACATTCTGACGCCAACAGGACCTCCTCGGAGAACACAAAAACGTTCCCCTCGTTAAGATTTTCTTTTACCCCAGAGAGATAATGCCCCCAAACAGAACTCGAAGTCCTAGAAAGGAGAAGCACCCGGACCGCATCTCTGTGAGCCCGCACCTGCTCTCTTTCCACACCAGACACTGCTCTAACTTCATGGACAGAGGCAGCCGGGCTTAAAAGGCAGCCGTGTTTTGTTATCCCTTGAAAAACTGGGCTTTTCATCTAAGAAACTTCTGTGAGCCACCTCTCCAAGCAAAGTGATCCAAACTGTCCTGAAAGGTTCAGCTCTACGTGGTAGAGCCCGTCTAGCTTGACCAGCAGCACTGAGCGTTTGAGGCAGGTGCTCACCCTCTCTAAACGCTGCTGCCCCATCTGAGAATGGAAAGGCAAAGGTATGGGGTGGCTCTTTGGGACTCTAGCACAAAAAGTTCACCCCACCCCTCCCCCTTTGGCCCACAGCACCCCCCCACCCCCGAGGGAGGAAACCTGCAATCAGCGGATTAAGGGCTGGGGGTGGGCTTTTGCCCCTTGCATAAACACCCTTCCCTTTCCCTCTTCCTTCCATTCTCTTCCATCTGGCAGAGGAGTCCGGCTCCCTAAATCTTTTTGTTGGTTAGTTTCCATGGCAGTCATTGTCTGTGTGTGCGAGCGAGTCCGCCCCTCACCCTCTCCCCTTCCAGAGCGGGCCCTCGCAGCGGGGGAGGCGGGCAAAGACGCCAGGGCTCTGGCCGGTGGGCTCAGGCCTCCTGGAGCTCAGGGACCCCCGAGCTTCCGTGCATTCAGGGTGGGGCGCTCTGCAGCCCGCCTGGCTTTATCCTGGTTCAGCGGCCAGAGGCAGCAGCCGTGGACTTGTCGGTTGTGGAGGAAGCCCCTCAGGACCCTGGGGCTCCATCCGGCTCCTGGGAGGAGCCTCCAAGCCAAGCCCTGCCCGACCCTCTGCAGCCCCCTCCCCTGCTTTGTCTTTGGCAGATGATCACCTGATATCCTTTATTCCCAGGTCAGGTAAGTTCTATTTCAATCTGTCTATGCAGAGTGTGGTGGGGGCATTCCCAGCGGCTGCTGCCGGGGAGCCAGGCAGTGGTGGAAGCGGGCGGAGGCTGCTCCGCCCAGACAGGCCAGCCGGTGGAGAGGTGAGGGTCTCAAAGTGCCTTTCTTGCTCAGCTGGGCCTCTCTGGCTTTGAAGTCAAGGGTTCCTTCCCAGCTGGTTTTAACCCAGATAATTACACTCAGAGATCAGCGTTTAGGGCACAGGCTGACTGACGTACACCCAACATCCAGGGCTTCTGGCTTCTGGTCTGACTTCAGTTCAATGTATTCGGTATCAAGCACTACAAATTGTTGTGCCTGGCTCCAGAGGAGCTGCATGAATGACCCGCAACGGGGTTCCTGCTTTTAAATGCTTACCATCTGGTGAAAAAGATAGAACACCTGCACAGACGGGTATGTGGACTCCCGGGCTCAGGTAAGGGGGACTCCATACCCTAGTCTGGCTATGTGACCTTGGCCAAGTCACGTAGACCTTCAAGTCTCAGTATCCTCATCTGTAAAATGTGGATAATAATAGTGCCTACCTTATAGGCTAAATTACACATGCACACAATCATAAAATTTAGGTCAGTTCATGACATGAAATGGTCACCATATGCTTGCTAACTATTATTACTATTTTTTAAATCATAGAAAATGTGTAAAGAATTCGGCGTAGCCCTCTGAATACCGGTGGGGATGGTTATTATCATGCAAGGCAGTCATTAAGTGCTAACACGGTGGCACTTATAGAAAGTTCTATGGAAACACGGGAGAGCTTACTCTCACCTGCAGGGATAGCGTGAAGCTCCCGGAGAAGGTGGCATTGAGACTGAGCACTGAAGAATGAATAGGATTTTGGCATGCAGCGAGGAGTATAGCCAGCAGAGAGCACTAAGCTGAGGTGTGGAGAAAGGAAAAGAGAGGCCTCTTGGCCGCCAGCTCAGAGAGCAGTTTGGCTGGGACCCAGGCACTGAGCCTGGACAGAGGCTGGGTTGCACTTTGGGCTCCCCAGCAACTTGAGGACCAGGGCCAAGTTTGAGGTGTGACACTGTGAATATTGGAGTAACCTAGCTAGCATTGGGAGGAAGGGGAGCGTGACACCTAAAAGAGACCCAAGCTGGGAGCCTGAGACCAGGGGGCAGGTCCTGGCTGAGCTCCCAGTTGAACCGGGTGCTCTGAGGCTAACCTCTTCACCTGCTCTGGGTTTGTTACTCACCTATGAAATGGGAATATTGAAACTTGATATACCTGACAATTTTACTATCATTATTAACCATGGCATAGGAGTATGCCATTGTAAATCAGTATGTAAAATGCAAAATACTACTCTTCAAGATAAAGGAGAATTAAGTGTATCATCAGCTCAGCTCTGGGGGAAATGCAAAGGACTAAATCATTTAACAAGGAGGCTTATGAAAATCATCTAGTACATAATAATAATAATAGTAGTTGACTCATAATAGTAGTTGAATGATCTCTCTCATAATTGATTGATTGGTTGACTCATTCATTCATTCATTCCATGTTCCTTGAGTACCTACTGCAGGCTTGGTGATGGGAAAGAGGGATGAATGAGACAGGCGTGGGTCCTGCTCTGAAATGCTTACAAACAGCTCACAGAACTGGCAACCTGAGGATGTCCCTGTGCCCCATGAGCAGCTTCCATTCCTGTGGCCGCCTTCCGGCTTCTTACTGCTGTTAGACATTTATTTTTAGTTGATTTTAGGCTCCCAAGACACACCACCTCATGGGTCTTCAGAACACCTCCTCTCTGCCCTCTACTGGCAGGGAGTTGTAAGGGCTTTGCAGTAAACAGTTCAATATGCATTACTCATAAATACCAAGCATTCCCTCTGCCTTCCATCACCCCTGAGATGAACTGAAGTGCCTTAATATTTAAGAAGGAATGAATTTGTAATTAGCACCTTAACGTTATATCTGAGCCATTCCAGAGGTTTTCTATTTAAATGCAAATTGAACTTTCCCCGAAGGAAAGCTAATAAGTGATGAAAATAGATAGTAGGAGAGGAAGAAGCAGGCAGGAGGAGGGAGGGGGAGCAGATGTGGAGTTGTTACTGTTGCCATGTTGTTGCTGCCTGTGGTCTACACTCCCCTCACCCAAAGACCAGGCTCAGGGAGCCAGAGGAGGGGCGTGGGTACCTAACCTGAGTCTCAATTTCCCCTATCTGTTCAGGGGAAGGGCAGGGGGCGGGGGGGTGGGGGGTGGAATCTCCAAACCAGCAGCCATTTGGGTGGGCCCTTATTGGGCTGCTGGACGTCATCTCAGCATCACGGTGGCCTAGAGAGGCTATGGGCTTTGGCGTCAGCCAGACCGGAGTTTGAATCCAGGATCCTCTTCTGAGCAGCTATGAGAGCTCGGGCAATTTCCTAATCTCTTGGTGCCTCCGTGCTTCCATAATGTAGCAACTATTAGTGCTTGTGCCTCTCAAGATTGCTGTAAAGATTATGGGACAAGCAGAAAAAAACGTGCCTCGTATACAGTAGGTGCGTAACAAATGTTAAGTTCCTTCCATTGTCTCAAGATATTGCTGTACCAATTTAACCTGTCAAGGTAAGTAAGAAAAAAAAAAAAAAGGTGGTATCCCTCTTTCCCTTAAAATAACCCAGATGAGGGGTTGGGAAACAGAAACGTTTTCTGTAAAGGGCCGGATAGTAAATATTTTGCACTTTGCGGGCCATATGCTCTCTCTGTTGCAGTGACTCCACTCCGTTGTCGTAGTGGGAAAGCAGCCCACAGGCAACACGTAAGTGAATGAGCGTGGCTGTGTTCCCAATATAACTTTATTTAAAGACACTGAAATGTGAATTTCATACAATTTTTCACCCATCACAAAATATTTTTCTTTAGATTTTTCTTCCCCCAAACATTTAAAAATGTAAAAACCGTTCTGAGATCACGAGCCATAGGCAGCAGGCTGGGTTTGGCCGGCAAGTAATTGCTTGCTCACCCCTCCCCTAAGATATGACAAGAGAGCTTCACCTGGGATTTGGGTGGAGTCTGTACCAAGGAACCCCTCGGAGTGTAACTCCTGAGGCTAAGACCACAGGGGAGCGATGTCATCCAAGGAAGCGATGTCATCCAAGGAAGCAAATAGCTCTTTCTGGGCCGGGACCAGCAAGGACAAAAGGACACACAGGATTCCTGATGGTGGCCCCTGCTGGGGTGCCGGCCATTAGGTCAGGGCATGAGTACAGCTGTCCTTCCACTTCTTCCTAGTGATGTCCAGGGAAGAACTAATGGCCCCTGGGTGCTGAGCAGGCAGACACATTCTCCTGGTGACAAGCCCTCGTCCAGCACCCGGGAGGAGGGGGAGTGTGAGCCTGAAAGAGATCGAGGCTAGGAGCCTGAGGCCAGGGTTCCAGAAGGATGCTCAAGGGCTCAGACCCTGCTGCTCTCTCCTCAACCGGGAGCTCAGTGCGGGTTCCCTGGGCTCCTCAGCCCGCCCTGGGGGTGCCTGCTGATGAGGACGGGCAGGCCTTCAGATTCACCCCAGGCTTGGCCTGTTTCTCCCCTTTTCTGGGCGCTCTGACATCTGTTCTTAAACACACACCCAGAGCGCACGTGCAGCTAGCCTGTCATGCCTCCCCGCCTCGTCTCCATCTCAAGCACAGAGGGAACACAGGTCACCGCACCAGATGGCAACCTCAACTGCTGCGGCAGATTGCCGGCCCCCCGGGGGAGGGGGGTTAACGCGGGGCACTGGATGATGCCTGTTCTCCGGGCCCCACCCCTCCTCTGTACTGTGCCTCTGCCCGGTCCCTTCCCCAGAACGTCTGGGGAGGAGGGCATGTGTGCGTGCACATGCATACGTGTGTAGTACGCGTGTGTGCGTGTGTGTGCGGTGAAGTGCCAGAGAAGAAGGGGAAGGGGTGAGGAGAGACGGTGCCAGAGTGAAAGCCCTGACCACGGTGGACCAGCCCCTCTTCCCAGCTGCAGGGTGAGCAGGACCTGCCTCTCTGGCACAGAGGGGGGTGGGCTCTTGAGGTGGGGGTGCTTGAGGCATGGCGGCACCCAGAAGGAGGCTGCTCTGCTTTAGAGGCTGCCCCAGGGCCTGGCTAGAAGGGAGAGGCCGGGGAGGGGTGGAGACCTCTGAGGGGACTGTGCTCCCGTCCTGGCTCTCTAGTGTCATCTCACAACGGTCCACCCCATGGACCCCCAGCAGCCCCTTCCCTTCCCCGTGAAGGGGGACATCCGACTCAGACAAAATGTTGTGCGAGCAGGGGGGCAATGGCCAAATAGAAGCCCAGGAATGTTACTTATCAGGTGAGCAGTACCCATCTGGAAATGGGGGGAACCTCTAGGGAGTGGCCCCTTTCTCTCCTGGGAGATGAGACAACAGCCTCACAGCGTGAGCTCCTGTCCTCCAGATGAGACAGTCTTGCCAGGATGAGGGACCCCAGCAGGAGGTAAGCAGGAGAGCCTTTTGTTTGGCCTTCTGTTAGCAGAAGGCTTTACCTCAGGCCTGCAGAGATCTACGGGACGGGGGGTGAGTCCCCGCCCCGCTCACTCAGAGCCTGTCAGAAGGGGAGCCAGCCCCCCTCACCTCCCCCCTCCCCCAGCACACACACATGCGCCATCCAAGACAGGCAGGCTGGCCCATCTGCCAATCCATTTTCCTTGCCGATTTCCTAGCTGGAGCAGCGGGGCTGGTGTGTAAATCATTCAGAGCCCTCTCCCAGCTCTTCCAGGATGTGGAGCTCCTTTTAATTAAGAAGAATGGAGGACGCTGCTGGCTCTGGAAATGGCGATAGTAGCTTACTAATGGGCATTTAAAGAGCCGTGCTGGAGTGGTAGTCTGCTGTTGCCTTCCCCAGCCCGCAGCCTCTGCTCCTCCACCCAGGCCCCCACGAAGAAGGCTCTGCTATCCTCTCCAGGAGAAGGGTTAATGTATAAGCCCCTGCCACCCCACACCCCCCCACTCCCCTCCCCCTCCAGGGCCCCTGCACCCAGCCGGTCCGCCTGCTGATCTGGGACAAACAGGCTCAATTTTGCATTTAGGGGAAGGGGCAGAATCCGATGACTTGAGCCCTTCAGGCCTCCGCCTCCTATCCTGGCAGCCTGGCTCCCCAGCAATGTCAGGACCCAATAGAAAGCGCAGTTAGGCTACCAGGTGGGTGCCCAAGGCCCACAAGGAGCCAGCCCGTCTGCACTCACTGCAGCTGTTGGAAATGAGGGTGGTGGCAGCAACAGGGCCAGGCACAGGCCCTCAATGCATCCCTTCTGGTGACTGGGCCTTGGGTAGCTGGCAGTGCCTATGAGAGCCGATGGAGCCAGACCCCTGTGTTTGCGCCACCGGGGAGAATGTGAGGATGTCCATTCTGGAACCCACTGCTTGGTCACCTTGGTTAAATGACTCTTTCTCTCGGGCTTCCCAACCTGTATACCCCTAGGAGTAAAGAACATTCCAGCTGGGAGAGACCTCCAGCTCGTGGGTTCTTCCTCTTTTTCCCTTCCCGTTTTACAGACGCCAGAATGGACACAACTGGTCCAGGGGCGCCCAGCGCAGTTATGACAACACGTGGCTGGAACAGATGTCTTCTGACTCTCGGCCCCGTGCCTTGCCTATTTCCAGTATCTCCCGGGGGAGGTGACGCCACGGCCTCTCAGCTCACCTCATGCTGGTGTTCTCATTTTCTGATGCTCTTGGGCAGGAAGTTCTTCCTTGTTTATAACCCAGATCCTCAGGCTTTATTCTAAGCCCCGTTTCCTCATACAGTCTCCTCAGTAAGCACAGGGAAGGGGCCACGGTCTCTCTGAGAAGGTCTGGCTCGCTGCAGTCCCTCTCATCTCTGTGCACTAAAGAGCACACCAGGGGCCAGCTTCCCGACTCTTCCTTCCAAATCGTGCAGCTCCTGAATCTGAAAACCAGAATGACCTCTTCCCTGCACCCCACCATCCCATACCTGAGACTCACTTCCCAGCAGAGGTACCCCTTAACTGATAGCCACGAAGTCCCTCTAGGTCCCAGGCTGGTGCTCTGCCCTGGAGGAGGACGGAGCAGGGCAGGTGGATGAAGGCATGTGGCTAATTCAACTATCTAGTCACGACTGTGGGGTCAGGAGGGGGTCGGTCCGCAGGACCCCAGACTGCCAACCCCAAGGGTTATGCTTCTGACTGCTGACACCTGCATCACACCGTCTCCCTTCGAGTCCTCTGGATCCCTAAATCCTTCTGGGCTCTGTCGGGACGGGGTGGGAGGAGGCCCCGATGAGGCTTTTCCATGTGGGGGAGGAAATTACCCCTCCCTGGATCTGCTCGTAGCCTCAGTCCTGACTGGATGAGCCATCCTCACTTCTACCCCCTGCATATCGCCACGCATCTGCTGAGGAAGGAGAGGTGATTCTCTACAGGAAGGGCACCAGCTGTTCTCCAGATCGGGATGCCATTTAGGCAGTGGAGGAGATTTCAGTGTGCTAAGAGGGAAGAAACCCTGCCCAAGACACAGGCCCAGACATGGTTGGGCATAGGAGAGCGTGAACCCTGGTAAGGGGTCTACTTTGTGAAACGGGCACCTGCTGTTTGGGTTCACTGGCCTGTATGCACAGAAAGTCAGGGTGCAGGAGCTTGTCATCACACAGGGAGGAACGGACTACCTCCTACAGGCCCAGGATCTATGCCTGGCATCTCGTTCCTCCCATACCTCTAGAAAGTAGATATTCTTTTTTTCTTTTAAAGATTTTATTTATTTGACAGAGAGAGACACAGCGAGAGAGGGAACACAAGCAGGGGGAGTGGGAGAGGGAGAAGCAGGCTTCCTGCCGAGCAGGGAGCCCGATGCAGGGCTCGATCCCAGGACCCTGAGATCATGACCTGAGCTGAAGGCAGATGCTTAATGACTGAGCCACCCAGGGACCCCTAGAAAGTAGATTTTCTTATTCCCCATTTCCCAGATGAGGAACTGAGATTCAGGGATATAAGTGACTTATTCATGGTCATACTGCTGGGGGTGGCAGAGCCAGGATTCAGACCCAGTCTGTCTGATTCCAGAGTCCATCCACTTTTCCCCTACCCCCTGCTCTGTGAGGCACCGCAAAAAAATGAACCACAGAAAGGTGATCCCGGCCTCAGGGAGCTCCTAGTGCGTCCCTCCAGCCCGCATGGAATCCCACAGAAGGTGTCCAAGTGGTGCCCACTGAAGGGAGGTCAACTGTATTTCCAAGGAAGGAGAAGGAGCTGCTCCAGCTTCTAATAACCAAACAATTTCTCCTTCCCCATCCCCCCAAAACATGCCCTACACTCCGAATTGCACCAGCCCCTTGAGGCCCTTCATGGTTCCTCCATCCATGGGCTGCCATGCTGGGACTCTGCAAGTGAACAGGGAAGAAACTGTCCTCCCACCCCGCCCTTGGCTTCCCCATGACCTACCCCAAGGTGGTGGTGCCAGGCCCTTGCTGAATACCTAATGAATTCAAACACTACGGTGCATTTTATTATATTTGAAATAGACCTTGGGGCGCCTGGGTGGCTCAGTGGGTTAAATGTCTGACTCTTGATTTTGGCTCAGATCATGATCTCAGGGTCGTGGATCAGGCCCCACGTCGGGCTCTGCGCTCAGTGTGGAGTCTGCTGGTCCCTCTCCTTCTGTTCCCGCCCCCTTCGGTTCTCTCTTGCTCTCTCTCTCAAATAAGTAAATAAATCTTAAAAATAATAATAATAATAAAATAAAATAGACCTTAAAAAACCCAAGGTGCGACTTCAGAAAAAAAAATACCGAGTGACTTTTTCTAGAGCTGAGCACCCCCTTAACAAGGCTAATGCAGCAATATCACAGTGAGAAAGACTCCACAGTACCAAAGAAAGGCTTTACTGTTAGACGCTTTCATCAACTTTCTTTCCCCCACCTCCCCACCGTCCCTGTGCCACCTTGTAACCAAAGCAGAAAGTCAAACACTTTTTAAGAGAGAAGAGAAACCCAGGCCCCATGCAATGCAAGGTCTCAGAGCGAGAAGGGTTTAGGTTTGACAGGAGGAAGAAGGTCCTGACAGGGAGAGTGGCCTCACTCTAGAGCAGGGTGGTGAGGCATCAAAGGGGTCCCCCGACTCCCTGCCTCTGCTTGGCACGCCTTCAGGGCCCAGCTTGGTGCACTCTGCCCAGGCATGGAAACCGCCTGTGACTCAGGGAATCTTAAGTGGCGGTTGCTAGGTTACAAGTTTCCTCAATGTGCACTTCAGTGTAAGGATTAAAGGATGTCACCTGGCTGAGAGGAAGAGCCGTGGGGGAAGGAGAGAAGCGAGTACTTCAGAACAAGCAATTAGACCATGGCCTGAAAGGCATCCGGTTCTTAGTACTTTTCCAAGGGTCTGAGTCCCTAGATCTCGTGGTCCTCACAGAGGGTAGTGCTTGCAAAAGAGAAGCGTTAGACTAGAATGGGGCCTCTTCTGGAGCTGGATTCCAGTCCTTTCCCAGCGATGCTGCCCAGCACACAGTCTGGCAATGGGGAGAGAGCAGTCGCTGGAACCCTCTTGGGGGCCTGGGCTCCTTCCTTCACTGCAACTGGACAAAAAGCCGGAAGCCAGGTGTGAGTGGAAAAGCTTGGTGTCCTTAATAATACACAATCTTTCGTTTGTGATTTAACTGTTAAAGTGGGAGAGTGTTGGATTTGGAATTCACAAACCAGACCCACCCTCGAGTGGCCATAAGTCCATTACTTTATCTCAGGAAGTCTCAGATTCCCCATCTGTGAAAGTACGGACTGATACCTGCCCGGGCCACCTTTCCCAGGGTTGTTTCAAAGATTGTGAGAAAATGGATGCGTGAGGGCTTAGGTTAGTGGATGAGTTTTGCAAACACAAAGTAGAATGGAACTCTGCTGCCCTGGCTGGGGTGGGTGGGGGCACAAGGAGCCTCGCCTCACTGCTCTGGGAAAAGGCTCAGTAGGCAAGGGGTGCCTGGGGGGCACAGTGGGTTAAGCATCTGACTCTTGATTTCGGCTCAGGTCATGATCTTGGCTCAGATCATGGTCTCAGCTTAGGTCATGATCTCAGAGTTGTGAGATGGAGCCCCAACTCGGGCTCCACGCGCAGTGGGGAGTCAGCTGGAGTTTCTCTTTCCCTCCCCCTGCTCCCACTCTCTCCCCACCCCTCTCTAAAATAAATAAATAAATTTTGTTTTGTTTTGTTTTTTAAAGGCTCAGTGGGCAAAAGAGACTGAAGACCCACCCCAACAAGCCCCTTTGAGGGAGGCCTATGGCTTTCAGTCTTCCTGATCACCCTGTGCTGGTTTTGTGAAGACAGCTCAAGTTGAGGGTTGAGTCTATTCCCTAGCCCCCCGGGGAGATTGTGATCCCTAGGACAGAAGAGAAATGTTTGGTGTTTCCTGTAAAACGTCATTAATTCAGACCACACTCTCTTGGAATTTATGAGTTCTTACTGAAGAGAGAAAACAGAACACAACCTTCCTCTGAAGGTTCTAGAGGTGCTTACTTTGTAAGTACAGAGAATTCAAACTGAAAGAAACAGTGGAATTTCTAAGCCAAGAACTCAAGATATTAAGATGGGCCTATTGTGAGTCGTGACTTCTGTTTCTCACAGGAAGTCATTTCTGAGCAAGGGGCAAAATGTCTGTGTTTGTTCTCAGTCTCCCTTTTTCCGCATGTTGGTGACAATAGTTGGTAGTAATGGTCTTAAAAGCGATTTACCAGGCCCTTGCTCTGTGTCGGAAACGGAACTGAGCCTTTTACAAACAGTGTCTCATTTAATCTTCACAAAAATCTACAAGGATCCATCCATACCATGGAATACTATGGATACTTCTATCAGAAATAAAAAGGAATGAACTATTGACACACATACGACAACCTGGCTGAATCTCCACGGAATTATGCCAGGAGGGGTGTGGGTAGTCAGTCCCAAAAGGTTACACACTATACCATTCTATTTATATAACATTCTTGAAATGACAAAATTATAGAAATGAAGAACAGATTAATAGTCGCCAGGGGCTGGAGAGAAAGGGGTGGGAGGGAAGTAGGTGTGGGTATAAAAGGCAACAGGAAGAATCCTAGTGGTGGAAATGTTCTATACCTTTACCGATCACTTCCCATAGCCTGGTTGTGATATTATTGTACTCTAAGTTTTGCAAGATGTTACCATCGAGGGAAACTGGGTAAAGGGTGTTATTTCCTACTATCGCATGTCCATCTCCAACTTATCTCCAAATAAAAAGATAAATTAAAATAATATAAGGAAATTGGGTCTCAGAGTAGTTAAATAATTTCAGAGCCAGAATTCAAACCCAGGTCTATCAGACTCCCAAGCCTGAGTGTTTCAAGACTTGACTGTTTTCAAGCGAACCAAGAAGAAGGGGGACTCCACAGGCCTTGCAGTCCTTCAGGCCAGGTGGCCCACTGGTGTCATGGGCACCTTTGTTAAAAGGGGACTGCTGTCCTGAAAAGGCCATGAGAATGTGGCTTGAGAAAACTATCTGGCAAGCCCCGTGGGTTGGTGCTGGGGGCCAACATTGAATAACCAGGTTTCCGCATCTCAAGGTGTGTGAAGAAGGGACGGAAGGGGGGTGGGTGCCCCCATGTGTTCGTCTATCTACATTGGTGTCTCTGGTTACGTGTCCACATGTCTGTGCGTCTGTCAGTTACTCCGTCTGCTTCCGGGTGGCAGAGAGTAGGGCGATGTGTAAGTCATGCAGAGGTATGCGGCTCCGCACACACGCTATGTTTGGGTGCACCTGCGTCGGCTCTGCGCGTGTCACACCCACGGAACTTGTTTCTATTAGGTTAAGCCATTTGATCACACCTCCCCCAAAGCAAAGCTATTGAGCCAGCCTGTCACGAACTGGGTCTGTGCGCTGTAGATAAACTGGGTAATTGGACTCCCCGCCTCCTCATCCAAAACAAACACTCACAAACCGCCCACCCCCACGCTGCAGGGAGTCTGGTCCCTGTCATCTGGGTTCCTGGCTCCAGCGCCCCGCCTCCTCTGACCCTGCAGACAAGGCGAGCGGCCCCCGCGGGGCCCTGGCCCTTCCCCGCGGGCGGGCGCTGCCAGCGCTTATGTAAAGAGGTCGGGCCCGGCCTGCTCCGCCGCGGGGCGCACGCGGCCTCCGGCTCAGGTGTGGCGGCTGCGGGTGGGGAGGTGCGCGGAGCAGCCGGGCCGGCCTCCTCCCCGCCGGCGGCTCCGCTTCCCCTTCGCGCTGCTCGTCCCTTCTCCTCGCCTGCCTGTGTGACGGCGGCGTGCGGGCTGGGGAAGGACCGCGCGCCCTCTCCCCGGCTCCCCGCCGTCCCGGCTGATGCGCGGTCTGCGCCCGGCCACCGCGCTCCTCGGGCCCGGCTGTGTAAGTGGCGCGGGGGCGGGGGCGCGAGGGCGCGGGCAGGGGGGCGGGGGAGGGAGGCGGCGGCGCCCGGAGGTGTTAAGTCCTCGCTCCGCCGGGCGGCCCCCGCCCCGCGCGCGCCCCGCGGGCGTCCGAGCCGCCAGCGCGGAGGGGCGGGGGGACACGGCGCTGCGGGGCGCGATGCCGCCGCGGGGTGGCGCCCTCGGCCGCCGCGCCTCCCCTTTAAAGTTGGCGAGGACCTGGGAGCCGGGAGCCCCGCCGGCCGGCCGCTCGAGGAGGCGAGGGCGCGGGGCCCCGACCGCCCTTGATTCGCCCCATCCCTCCCGCAGGGCCAGGCGCGGACGCCGCCGGACCGCGCAGTCTGGAGGGACCGTGAAGCGCTGGCCGGCGTCGGGGCCCTTGCCCGGGGTCGGGCGGGAGCCGGCGGACGCGAGCCAGATGGAGGCGGCGAGAGGGGGCGCCGAGTAGCGGGCGGCTCCCCAGGCTCGCACCTCCCGCGGCGCCCCGGCGCTCCGCGGGCACCGGGGCGCGGCGGGCGGGGCCGCCGGGGCTGCCATGGAGGTGCCTAACGTCAAGGACTTCCAGTGGAAGCGCCTGGCGCCGCTGCCCAGCCGCCGGGTCTACTGCTCCCTGCTGGAGAGCGGGGGGCAGGTCTATGCCATCGGGGGATGTGACGACAGCGGCATCCCCATGGACTGCTTTGAGGTCTACTCCCCCGAGGCCGACCAGTGGACCGCCCTGCCCCCCCTGCCCACAGCCCGGGCCGGGGTGGCCGCCATCGCCCTGGGGAAGCGGATCATGGTGATCGGGGGTGTGGGCGCCAGTCAGCTGCCCCTGAAGGTCGTGGAGATGTACAACATCGATGAGGGCAAGTGGAAGAGGAGGAGCGTGCTGCGCGAGGCCGCCATGGGCATTTCTGTCACGGCCAAAGGCGAGTGGGGCCAGGGCTGAGGGAGGGCAGAGAGAAGGGAGTGGGGGTCACGGGGAGAGGGATGGAAGCCAACACTGAATGGGGGGCCCACTCTCACAGGCCTGATCCCATTTGATCCCTGCAATAGACACTGAAACTGAAGACCCACTGGCCTTCTTTTACAGATGGGAAAACAGGCGCAGCAGGTGAAGTGTCTAGTAATTGCATATGATACCAGAACTCCACTCCCCCAGGCTCCTCCCAGCAAGCAGGGCAGGCCTGGCCAGAGGGGAGAGCTGAAGGTTTAGCGCCATGTCTCTGCAGACCCCTTCATTCAGCAGAATGACGAAGCCTCCCACCCACAGCACCTCATCCCCTGACATCTGCCTTTTAGGTACCACCACCTCTAGACACATATTTGGGGCCTTGGGGACGTTCCCTGCCTCCTTGTACCATCCCCAGGCCCCACTGGTGGGGCTTTGAGGCCTGACTCCAGGGCCTTTCCCGCCACCCTCAACCTCCCCCTCTGCCTCCTAATCTCAGAGATGCTAAGGAATGGAGACTAGAAATTTCCTGAGGGTGGAGCTCCTGCAGCACCTTACCCGGGTTTATAGGTCTCGGGGCGAGCATGTGCTGACCACACGGTTATTTGATCTTCATTTCACTTTGTCAAAGCCCCTTATTTCTTTCTCACTGGGCCTGGTACAGCCCAGAGCACAGAGGGGGTTCCAAAAGCTCTTTTGCTGAAACACAAAGGGTTTTATGGGAAATGGTCCAACAGGAATTAGAAGACCCCAAGTGCAGCTCAGACAGCCTTGGTGGGATACAACCCTCCCTCCATCTCTGGCAAAACCATCCCATTTACCTGTTGCATCTACTGTAGATCAGGAACCAGTATTTCTTGAGCACCTGCTGTGTCCCTGCAGTTCTAGGTCCCAGGGAGGAAGGAGAGAGGCAGAAGACCTGGCCTCTACTTTCAGAAGGCCGGGCTGACCAATGAAGGTGACCAGTGAGAAACTCTAACCCAGAATCCCTCAGGGCAGTGGCCAGTGGCGCCTCCACGAACTCTGGGTAGGAAGGACAGGAGACCTGGAGGCCTATGGGGGGAAAAAAGAGAGGGAAAGGGTATTCCTTGGTCTCCAGGCCTCAATAAATGTTGCCGGGAGATTAAGAACTAACATTTATTGAGTCCTTACTATAGATGCTTTATATATTTTAGCCCCTCTGATCTTCACAACCTGTGTGATGAGGTAAGTGCTATGATTATCCTCATTTTAGAGGGATGCCATGTGGGGCCCGAAGAGGTTAAATACCTTGCCCAAGGTCACACAGCTAGTGAGTGATGATGGAGTCTGTGCTCTTCACTGGGGCACTGAAGGAATGGGTTCAGCAGTTAGTCTGATAAGCTTTCATAGGCTTGTGTGTCAGGCACTGGAGCAGATGCTGGGGCCACAGACAAACAAATTCTCTAACCATCTAGCAGAAGAAACAGACAAGGATTATTTTGGTAACAAATGGCAAATAGGGTGAAGCCAATGCCATGGGAGGCACTGAGCTGGTGCTCTGAGCCCAGCTTTGCAGGTGGGGGACACCCAGGCGACCGTGAAGGGATGAGTAGGAGCTGGCCCAGGAGTCGTGGTGTGGCGTGGACCGAGGGTTCTCAGCTGGAGGTGTATTTCGGGTGACACAGGGATGGGAGAGGCAGAGTTCGGGTAAGGGAAATCCTCCCAATATTAGCAGGCCCAATCTCCTGACCTGAGGCTATGGTTGGGATTTTTTTTTCCTTTTTCAGTAAGACGAGAGGTAGTACTCAATAGAAGGAAATAGTACTCATCTCTATAATTTCCTTGAAGAATAAAAGCCTCTTAGAGCCAGAAGCGGTGAAGACTGGCTACTGGGAGATGGAATCCCAGGCAGGGGTGGGTCCCTGGGAAGGAGAGTGGCTTGTGGAGTGGGGGAGTGAGGGGAGCTATGTCTCCGGTAGGCTGCAGGAGGTACTGGGGCGAGGCCCCGGGAAACACGGATGCCTTGCTCATCCTCTCCGCTGCAGTGTCTCAAGGAGGTGCCTTCAAAGGCTACCTGCAGCCAAGAGCAGCGGGAAGCGAGAGGATTCGCTTCTCCTCTCACAGTGCCCAGCTTACGGCCCTGGCAGGGTTCTTTAAAGGGGCTAGTCTTTTGTCCTCCAAAGCCTCATCCTCATTCACCCCTAACCCTATCCCATCTAGTGCAGGATGCCTCTGGAGCCCACAAGCCTCCCAGTGTGTGAGGAGGGTGGCATTCACCCCCATGGGGCTGGCACACAGAGAAAACCAGCAGCAGGCCAGTGTCCCACAAGGCCAACGACAGCAGGGCTGACCTCATTTCCGAAGGCTCCTGCTGGGTCTGGAGAGTTCCGACCTGGGAGTGCCTAAGCAACAGTCCACTATTGGAGGGCATCGGAGGAATACCCCCTCCATTTTGGCATCCCCTCTAGCTGCCTACGCAGGAGGAACGTGGAGAGGACAAGACCTGCCAAGGGTTGTCCAGGCCTCCGCCCCAGTCTACCCCGTGCGAGGCTCAGCCAAGGGCTGGACACCAGGGAAGACTAAGGCATGCAGGCCTGACATGGCTTCAGGAAGACCCAGGCTCAACCCGGCAGGGACTTGTCGTGGTTCCATTAATCTCACTCTAGCACAGCAGTGGTTGGGAACCTGGCTTGGCCTTGGTGCCGGTGTTCGAGGGGTTAATGGAGCCCGGCCTGGTAGGTGATTACTGATGGGCCTGTCTCATGGTTTTCATGAGCTGAGCCAGGGGGTGTGTGTGGCCTTTCTCCTTAGATTGCCGAGTGTACGCGGCAGGCGGGATGGGCCTAGACCTCCGTCCGCACAACCACCTCCAGCACTATGACATGCTCAAGGACATGTGGGTTTCACTAGCACCCATGCCCACCCCGAGATATGCTGCCACCTCCTTCCTCCAAGGCTCCAAGATCTATGTGCTGGGTAAGGACGAGTTATCGGTCCCACATCTATCTCTCCTTCCCTCCCTGGGGCCCGTTCCCACGGGAAGCCGTGTCTGAGTGCTGAGCATCTCCTCAGTACTAGGGGGTAACCATGATGCCCCAACCCCTCAGGGAGCCCCCTGTATGGTTGGGTAATAGTCAGAAGGGGAAATGCAGCCCCTTGCCCTCAGGTACTTACATGGCCCCCCTCCCCCACCCCTCCAACCCCATCCTGGCCCCTAGGGGGACGACAGTCCAAGTATGCAGTCAATGCCTTTGAGGTCTTTGACATCGAGACTCGCTCCTGGACCAAGTTCCCCAACATTCCCTGCAAGCGGGCCTTCTCCAGCTTTGTGACCCTGGATGACCGCCTCTACAGCCTGGGGGGTCTGAGGCAGGGTCGGCTCTACCGGCAGCCCAAGTTCCTCCGGACCATGGACGTGTTCGACATGGAACAGGGTGAGCAGGGCACCAGCCTCTAGCTGCCCACCACCCCTCTAGCTGACTCCCCCCTACTTTCCCCGCGATCCCGTCCACCCTCCCAGGGCTGCTGACCCAGTGGCATGAGCCTTTCAGAGGTCTAGATAGCCCTCACCATTCCGGGCTACTGTTGGGCTCACTTTCTTCCATGTGGACAGGGCTCCTCTCGGCTGGCTGGTTATTTGTCTCCACGCCTTTCCCGTCTATTTTCTTGTCTTACAACATCCTGGCAGGGCCAGGGGAGGGAGGGCTTTTCCTGCTTTTTACCAATGCAGACACAGAAGGATCCTGGTCAGGATTACGGTTCCTTGGACTATAGCGAGCCTGGGAGTGGGGAGAGGCCACAGAGCTGTCATTTCAAACAGCAGGAGATGTAGTTTATGCCCTGAGCACGAAGGGTGGATGGAGTGGACTTCTGTCTCAGGTGTGAGCTCTGGGGACTCCGTGTGTATTCGGTGGGGGAGGGCAGCATCTAATTCTCTCTAAATTTATCCTGCCACAATCCGTGGCCCGTAGGGGGCTGGCTGAAGATGGAACGCTCGTTCTTCCTCAAGAAGCGGCGGGCAGACTTTGTGGCCGGCTCTCTGAGTGGACGGGTCATAGTGGCTGGAGGACTCGGTAAGGATGGCGCTTCCAGGCTGTTACTGCGGGTCGAGTGCTTGGTGGACACTTGGCGCTCTGCATGAGCAGGAGAAGGTCCTGGCTGCTTGCATACTGCCTGCCTACCCCTTTATCCCAAATAATTTAAAACACTCCCTCCCACGTATCCACAAACGGGCCCCCGTGTGCTCCCCCTCTTACACAGGGGAAACTGAGGCCAAGAGAGCATGCAGGACATGCTGCTGACCGTGGAACACAGGCTTGCTGAGCACAGCTCCCCGGGGCCCTATCCAGGAACACTGGAGACAAAAGTGTAGCAGGGATTAGCCTGGTCCTCTTTCTCTGGCCAGCTCTACTCCCTGGATACCCAGCTCCATCTTGGAATAGGAAAGCAATCTGATTAGACAGATTTTTGTAATGGATTCAGGATTTGCTGGGTTACTCCTCGCAGAGAGTAGTGGTATTTTGAAGGCAGGACCCCAGCTTCAACAGGGCAGAGATACATGGGGAGCAGGGCTTCTAGGCACCCAGAGTTCACTCAGTGTGGACAGACTCCCACTTCACCCGAGTATGAAAGGAGCTCAATGTGAGCCAGACCTTGGGGATGGCTTTTTAGTAAAAGGCAAAAGAGAGGCAGCAGCAGTATCTAGAAACTTCTGGTAAAAGCAGAGGGTGGAGGAGATGAAAAGAGGGAGAGAAGGCAAGCAGGGCAAAGTGGCTGTTTGACAAGAGCCGAGGCCTAGGGTAGGGAGGGAGCCGTTCTGCAGCCCAGGGACTGAGGTCCCTTGGCTTCTGCTTGGGGGTTCCAGAGGGAGCCAGGGAGGTGGCGGCCCTGTGGGGCATGGATCAGTGGCTGGGCTCCTTTGTAAGGTCCGGTTCTCTTGGCACTTTCAGGGAACCAACCCACGGTCCTGGAGACGGCAGAGGCGTTCCACCCCGGGAAGAGCAAGTGGGAGGTCCTCCCCACCATGCCCACGCCCCGCTGTGCCTGCTCCAGCATAGTTGTCAAGAACTGCCTCCTGGCTGTGGGGGGCGTCAACCAGGGTCTGAGCGCCGCGGTGGAAGCGCTGTGTGTCTCTGACTCCTAGCTGTCCCTGGGCCCAGCACCTTTGCTCCGGGCCAGATCACTCCACTCTTGGGCAGTTTGGGTGACTTCCCAGGATGCTAGGTCCTGTCAGCAGCTAGTGGGCTCAGGCCCTGGGGCTCTGAGGGACCTCCCTCCACCTCCAAACTGTACCAATCCCAGGAGACGGTAAGAAGACGCGTTGACTCCGCCAGCCTCCAGCTGGAGCCCAGCAGAGCTCTGAGGAGACTCCTCCCTTAGTGCTCAGGCAGAGGAAGGCCCAGGAGTACCTGCTACCTCCCCTTCCAGTGAGCTCTGCCCACCACCACCACCCCCACCCCCACCCCCGGCGTCCGGGGCAGGAGGTGGGTAGAGCAGAAGACAACGGCTACCATTATGAGGATGGGGAGGATTGGGATGGAAAATGGCGAAGGGCTGCAAGGAGTCCCAAACCCCTCTTCTCTCCCGTGGTCCGCATCCTTCCCCCATTTGGCGGTCAACCTCGGGCCTGCCCTAGCCCTCATCTGCTCGGCGAGAAGTGACCTTGGAACAGGGGCCGCTGGGTTGGAAGGGAAGCCAGGTTCGGCTTCCCCGCTCCTCTCCTCACTCACTTAGTCCTTCTGCCACCCCTCCCTGGCCCTTTCGTCCCCGGCGACCCCGGAGTGTTTCTGTGCAAAACCTCACATACACCGTGGCATCAAAGTCCACGAAGGCTGGATTCGCGGCACTCGGGTTAACAGGAGCAGCACAACGATTAAAATCTATATTCCTACCCTCTCGGGCAGCTGGTGCAGGGGCAGGGTGGACGGGTGTCTTGGTGGGTAGAGGGGACCCCAGGAAACAGTCCCTCTGACAGCCTCAGACTAAACAGGACCCCAGGCGACCAGCTGTCCTTGGCTGTTCCCACTGAGGAGGCTCCATCTCCAAACCACCCCCACCGAGTCCCCTCGCTCCCAGCACAGCTGCATCTCTGCCTTCTCTTCAGCGTGGAGACTCCGCTTCCGGGGTAGGAAAGGTTGCGCTCATTAGCTGACATCTCCACGTCTGGCCTCAGTTCACTCAGCTCAAGTTCACTCCTGTCTTACCCCAAGTTGAAAGGGGATTGCTCATGGACTTAAAGACTTGAAGCTCGTAGAGCACCTCTCTCTCCTCCTCCTCCTCCTCCTCCTCCTCCTCCTCCAGAGTGAGAGAAGCAGGCTCCCCGCCCTGAGCAGGGAGCCCGATGTGGGGCTCCATCCCAGGACCCTGGGATCATGACCTGAGCCGAAGGCAGATGCTTAACCGACAGAGCGACCCAAGCGCCCCTAGAGCACCTCTTTCTGATTCCCAGTTATTTTTAAAAGCTCTATCAGCACCGGGGATACAAAGAAAAACCTGCCTTGGGAGGGGTTGCAGGGTAGTCAGATGACACTTACTACCTGATGATGTAATTCGTTCTCGAGAAGCAGGAATAGAGAAGAAACGCCTGTCCCTGTCTCAGGGCTCAGGGGGAGCCTCCTGGAGGATCCCCTGGGCCTTGAGGACAAGGGGAACCTGGGTCTTCTGGGGCTGGAGGGAGGGTGCTGCCCCCTGCTGGCCCAGCCTGGCCTTCCTACCCAGGCTAGAGGTGGCCTGTGGCTACGGGTGCCCCCTGGTGAGCAAACTGCAGGGGACGCTTTCCTATTGCTTCTGGACTCCCGGATTTTAGGTCTGTTAGTTGCTGAAGTAACTGTTAGAAGAAGGTGCTGGAAGAGCTACAGATCCTCTGAGGGATGGATCAGCATGTTTGGGAAGTCACTGCCAAGTCCAGCCCTGGTCTGGCCCCCCCACCTTTCCTCTTCCATTTCTGCACTGTCCCCTTCCACCCTCCCTCAGAAAGGTGTTTACAAGCAGGGGTCCCTCCACCCTTTCCAAGAGAGGCCAAAGCTCTGTGTGTGTGTGGGGGGGGGTGTTGGAGGAGGGGGCTTTCCAAGCACACAAAATGGTAGCAGATCCGTGGATGGGACTGAAGCATTTTTAAATGGTCAGAACTTCAGGGGTACAGTCAGCCTGAAAAAGGGCCTCCCCATTATGAGACTGGGGGACTGGCCACCAGAACCCATGGGGGCCACCAAGAGCTGGAGCTGGGGTCTGCTGAGGACTTACCTCTTGGAGGTCCATTCTGGGAAAGACTTTGGGGGCACCTCGCTGAGCTAGGGAAATGGAATGTCAGTGGTAAGCCACATGGTCTGTACCTCATGGTGCCATGGAGGCCATTCAGGATCTGGGGTGAGATGGCCTGGCTCCAGGCCCTGCTCCCCCTCTCCCCCCCGCCCCCAAAGGCTTTCATGTCACAATCCCTCCCCTCCTCTTTCTCATCTTCATCTCCCAATCTGTAGAACAAGAGCAAGGATCATGCCATCTGACAAGGTGCCAAAGCCCTCACTTCAATCCTTAGATCAACTCTATGAGGTAAGGGGTGTCCCATTTTGCAGATGAGAAAGCTAAGGCTCGAAGAGATTACATAACTTGTCCAAGGTCCCAAGCTAACAAGTGACTAAGCCAAGTCTGACTGCAGACTTTCTGACCACAGCACTGCATTGCCTCGAAGGACCTAGCACACCAAGGAGGAAAGGACATCAGCTGTGACGTACCAGAGTACGGGGTTCGAAATATCACCCAGAAAGATCGGTGCCATAGCAGCTGGAGGGCCTCTTGCATCCTTTATCCCTGTGAGCTTGGGCAAGCCTGGGATCAGTCTGCTTTACAGATGGGGAAATAGAGACTTCCACAAGTTGTCATGAGCTCTGGAAATGGGGGAGTCCAGTCTTTCTCACGGGCCCTCACGTACTCAGCACCTGGTTCATGCCTGGCACCCAGCCAGCGCCCACTAAATGTGTCCTGAGCGAGTTTAAGGGATGGTTCCTTGAGGGGAAGAACTGAGAAAAATGCCTAGAGCCCCAGTCCCAGTTCCTCATTAGCCAGATTGGACTCTCCAGAGTCCTGAGACAATTTCTTTTCTTCATGCAAAACACCCTCCAAAGAGGAAATATTTGGCAGATGACTCAGAGGGTCAGTGGAGTAAGGGGCTGGAGGCCGGGAAGTATCGGAAGACTGGACACCTGAGGTGACACCTCGAGTTGTAAGTTTTCTAGGCAGTTCAGAGAGAAGTCTGTCTCCCCCGCCCCCCCCCCAGCCTCCCTCCACACTCCACATTGCTGGAGTGAGGACCTCCAGGCTTGCCGCTGGTGGCCTGGCCCACCTGGGCCCTAGCTGGGCCTTCCAGACTCCTCCTCTGGGGTCGACCTTGCAGGGGGAGGAGTGTGGCTGCTCCCTCAAGGCGAGGGCCTCCTAAGGCCCTACTCACTGTCTCCAGAAGGTGGCCCACCCTGCCCTCCTTATCTGGAGGACGAGAAGGGGAATTGGGGACACTCTCCCTCCCACTCACCGGAAAGGGAGGCCTGGTCCTAACCTCAGGTTAGCAGCTCACATCCTTAAAAGCAAACATTTGTACGGGAATAGTAATGTACAAATCCCTTTCCCAGGCTCCCCTATCTAGATCCAGTGTCCCCATCTATGGGAGAAGGGGACTTGACTGGAGCTACCCTTCCAGATGGGTCTCTGTTAACCTCAGACCTCCACATCCAACACCTGTGGGAAGCAGGCTCAGCCCTGGTGACAAACGACCACCCCACCTTCATTCTTCTCACCCACATCCCCCTCAGGCTTCTCCCTCCCCGATTCCCATGGCCACCACTTGGGTTCACACCCTCATCCTCCTGCCACATGATGACCTCCCACTACGCTACCCCCTGCAGCCCTCTCCTCCAGCCCCCCCCCTCTTCGCATCACTGTTAGGCCCCTGCGCTGGGGAAATCTTTCTCATCTCCGAATCCAACTGTCCTTGCAGAGCTTAGCATCCCCAGCAGCTCGCCCTACCCTTCAGGTGATTCCCAGCCTCAGTCTGGGCCTCTGAGGCCCTTGGCACAGGTCCCGCCTCCCTGCCTCCCCGTCTCCCCGCCTCCCCTCCTTGCCTCTGCCCAGGGTTCCTGCCCCTTGTGTACCTGGTGAATGCAGCCGCCGCCCCCACACATCACCCCCAGACACAAAACTTTGTAGGTTCTCCTCGGGACCATGACAGCGCCATTCGTCCTTGGAGGCTCAGAGCATCGCAGAGGGCTGGGCACGCAGTGTCTAAATACGTAACAAATAACTGATGGAATAAATGTGTAGCAAACAACTGAGTTGAATGAAGCCAGAAATCAAGGAGCTGAGAGACAGCAGTAACATTGAGAGTAACCTTTACAATGCCCCCTCTTCCTTGGCTTCCGTCTACAGCCTGTGGCTGGCACAAAGCATCAGATTCAGGAAATCAGCAGTATTTCAAATCCCCTCGCTTAGGGATCGGGTCCCCTCTCCCTTTGCAGCAGGCTCTGACGGGAGGAATAGGTCAGGATCGGGCTTTTCATAAGCTGTGGGGGACAGCCAGCCTATTAATCCAGGCTTGTGATAACAACCCCCAGCACCAGATTATGCTGGTGTCATTCGGGGCCAAGAGAAATGCTGGCTCCTGCCTTCCCTTACCAAGGGTCAGGAGCTGGTGACCGGCTCAAGAATGTGCTTTGTTTGGGGTTTACATTCCAGGAGCAGCTTGGGAGGCCAAGGGCTCAGGTTGCCAGTGGGAGCCAGACACGGGGCAGGGAGGTGGCACCGGGCAGACCTTCCCCCCTCCTCCCTCCTGGGCGCACCTCCTATGCCCCGCCCTGCCTGGTCCTCTCCGGACCACCCTCACAAGTGCAGGGGGGCGGCTGTGGACGCAGGGCGAGGAGGAAGAACACACTCAGCCCCTTCAAGGGAGCAGCATTTAAGTGGAGTATGGAGTACTAAGCTCTGAGCCACCACCATAAATGCCCCGCTGCTGGGGAGCCTTTAACAGTTTACAAAGAGCTTCTGTGTTCAGGGTCTCTTTTGACCAATCACAAACTGAGATGTAGGGAAACTGAATCACCTGCCCCAGGTCATGTGGCCAACCTGGGAGAGAGCCAGGTGTAGAACTCCATCCTCTGACTGCCTTTCTGGGGCTCATGTACCCCTTGCCTCATGGACATCGACAGCCTCTGTACCCCAGGATCCAACCTAACTAAGGCCCTGACTTCACAGGCTTAGTGAAGGATCAATAAAATAGTGGGGGAGCAGCAGAGGCAGAGGGAGAAGCAGAGCCCCCCAATGTGGGGCTCGATCCCACGACCCTGGGATCATGACCTAAGCCAAAGGCAGCCGCTTAACTGACTGAGCCACCCAGGCGCCCCTTATTTTTATTTCTTATGTCCCATTTCAGCCCATCACCCTCTCCGATGGCTAAGGCAATAGCACAGCAGAATTAGTCAGTGGAAAGTACCTGGTGACTGGGTGCCCAGATGAATCCCATGAAAACTTTCACCCCAGTCCTAAGCATAGGTGCCCCCGCTCCCGCCTGCAAACCCCACAGCCATGGGAGTTACACAGGCTCAGAGACTGAGAAAAGGACACAGGAATGAGGGGCAGCAAAAGAGAAAGATCTTTTCGTTTTGCCATCAACAACAGGGTAAGAGGACCCTTTCCAAAACCCCACCTAGAAGCCCCGCACTAAATCTACACAAACAGCCACCCACTCCACCTCCCAACCCTCAAGAATATCCTTGTTCTGCTAGCAAACCAGCGCTGAGAGTCATTCACGGCCCCTTCCTCTTCTCTCCCCAAGTCAGGCTCCTCTCTCCCTTCCCCAGCACAGAGCTCTAACCTTGGGCAGTCTCAATGCTTATCTTAACAGTCCTGTGTCCCAGATCAGATCCGCTGTAGCTCAGGGAGTCTGATAAGCCCCTTGGTGTCACAGCGCACGCCCACGCATGTGGGTCTCTGCCAGAATTGGGGGGAGGGGATTGAGAGTACCAGAGCTCAGCAAAACCCCAAGCAGACATAGGAAATCATCAATCTGACCACTTCACTTCTTGTTTCATCCCACAGAAAGCCCACAAGGCAGTCATGAGGCACATTTCAGGTCGAGTAAACTATGACATCGAGAGGCATAGTTTATTTGAGACTCTGGGCAAATCAAGTATCCCCTCTAAGCTGAAGTATGAGGGCTAAGAGACCTGTTTCTGAAGCCAGATGGCCTGGGCTCCCGTCTGGCTCCACTACTTGCCAGGTTTATGACACTACAGTTCTTGAATTTCTCTGTGTCTCAGTTTCCTCATCTGTGCAATGGGGATAATCATATGCCGGCACCCACGTCCTAGAGTTGTGTCGAGGATGGAATTCATGAACCTGAGCCTGGGTTGTAGATTCCTGAGCCAAAACAGCATTCCACTCTGGGGCTGGGAAAGGGAATGGAGCCTGAATGTCTTGTAGTGATGGAATCACCTGCCAGGTGGGCAAAAGAATGGGAGTGACAGAGATTTCCAATTTGTCCTTTCTTAGATGTGGCAAAGGAGTCCCAGAAGAGTTGAAATGAAACTCAGAGTTGGTTTATCCAAATCTCTTTTTAAAGACGAGGGAACTTTCCCAGGAGAGAAAGTCCTTGGCCATGACCCAAGTGGGTATGTTGGTGGTTAAAAGAGGAGCTGGAACCCAGGACCTCTGACTCTTCATCTGCCTGAGCTCTCCCTGCCGCCCCAGGCAGGAGACAGGCAAGCTTTCTGTTTTGGGGAGAAGAGGTAGGGTCATGTCCCTCCCAGGCCTAACCTGTGAATAAGATTCAATTTCCCATTGTAATCGAGAGCGTTTCCGTGTTTGCTGCACACGATTCCCCCAAATTCCTGGTAAGGCTTACAGAATTTAGATTGTAAGCATCTCATTAGTTCCAGCTTGTATTTCCGGAGCCCATTTGGGTGCCACAAAGCAATACAATCCTTAGGAGCTCGAGCTGTGATGTTGGACCCATGGGGTTAGCCTCTTAGCTCTGTTACTCCCAGTCAGGGCTGGGTGGTCTTGGACAGGACACTGTATCTAAGACAGTTAGAACCAGGGCTGGCTCGATAAATGTTAGATATTATTATACTTATTGTTGTCATTGCTCAGTACATATTTGTTGAATGAATGAATGAATGAATGAATGAATGAATGAATGAATGAATGAACGAATGGAGTGATTGGCTCATTGAAGGAATAATTACCTAAGCAAAGCTTGTGGTCACAGCTTTGGGCATCCCATATAACTTGCTAGGCTTGAGTTGGTCAGTAGAGAGCAGCATTGAGTCAGGCATCCTAACTTGCCAGCCACTTCCAGAATTTAAAACCCTCTCTTTGGACTCCCACCTCCTAAACTTGGAGGGCCACTTCTAACTCATAGGTTCCTATCCAGACAATTCCACCAGCTCCTGAGAGGGGAAGGGCAGCACCTTCAAGGCTATATTGTCCACCACCTGGGGGTGGACTGAGAGCTGTAACCCATCCTCAGGGCTCCGGGGAAAGGGAATATAATTGTTGGGGTCTCAGGCTGGAAGGGCCCTCCAGCCTGCAGCAGCCCTTTTCCCAAAGAAAAGAAAGATGGGGCTCAGGCATCAATACTGAGGTAAATCCCGAGGTAGGAGATGCTCTAGGGCCTGGGAGTCTCCCTAAAGTTGATCAGATCCAGAGAGGGCTTGGCTGGCCCTTCTCTACTCTCCTACCTGCCCCCCAACCCCTCACACACACACTCAGCATCGCCTCCCCTCACCCACCTCCACCCCATCCCTGAAGGCCTTTCCTCATACTTCTCCCTCTAAGGTCCTCCGTCAAACCCCTGAGCCAGAGCAGGACCCGTCCTTTCAGCCTCACATGGCACCTTGTACTTCTCTTGAGGCCCTTCCTACTTTCTGCCTTGGGTTATATGATAAATTGTGTATTTATCTTATTTCCCTTGCTAAACTGTATCCTTCCTGAGAGCAGAGAGCTAATTCTTGGTCACCCCTCAAGGCTCATCTTAGATGTATTTCTTTTTCAGAAGAAATGCTTTACCCCTCACCCCCCAACATATGGCTTTGGTGTCTCTCACCTGCCCTCCCACCAACACCCTGCATTCCATGCCCCACGACAGTCCTTCCTCTGAGCCACATTAACATCTGTTTTTACTAGTCTAGACCCACACAGACACGCATGCACACAGGTTGTGAAGTGTGTAGGGACTGGGGCAGATGCTTGTTTCTCACTGCTTGCCTGATGTGGCCCAAAGAATGGTTATCCCCAGAGCCCTTCCCACAGCGATCAGTGATGGGACATGGGGGTGGGGGTGCCAGGCTTCCCCTTCCCAGGAGGGGATGGTGGGGCAGGCAGGATTAACATGGCCTAGCTCAGCCCAGCTTTCCAGCCACATCCGAGCACATGACCCAGGAATGTCCTGAAATCTGCAGCAGCCGAGGCCCCAGATATAATCAGATTCCCTGTCAGGGAATTCTCACTCTGTTGCGACAGACCAGGTCTCCCTGTAAGGAATTTGAGAGTTGAGTTTCAGCAGTGAACCACATTTCCGAGTCACAAGCTGTTCCAGCTCTGAGTCTGTGCCTCCGCCTGTCTCTGTGGACAGACAGCAGCTTGGTCCACTCATCACTACTGTCTCGTAGTCCCTTGGGGGCCACCAGGGCGCACCTGGCTGGAACAGCACAGATTTCTTTTCTCTGGGCTCTTTGATCATGCATGGCTTGCCCCCTAAATGAGGATTCACATTCCAGTCAAAGGAAGCTGAAGTGGGGTAGGGAAGGCCCAGGAGGCGCAGGAGATCAACCCCCCAAGGCAGCCAGGGCCCGTTCAGGTGGTGATGGAGGGAAATCAATCATCTGGAGATGCTTTCACTTTAATCTTTGAATTCCATTGCACATGCGTTCCTTTGGTTCATAAGCATCTACCAAGCACCTTCTTTCGTGCCTAACATTGCACTAGCGGTATTGAGGATATCTGGAAGAATTGATAGGAGTCTAGGGGCGCCTGGGTGGCTCAGTCAGTTAAGCAGCTGCCTTCGGCTCGGGTCATGGTCCCGCGGTCCTGGGATCGAGTCCCGCATCGGGCTCCCTGCTCGGCAGGGAGCCTGCTTCTCCCTCTCCCTCTGCCTGCCTCTCTGCCTGCTTGTGCTCTCTATCTCTCTGGCAAATAAATAAATAAAATCTTAAAAAAAAAAAGAATTGATAGGAGTCTAGATTAAGCTTAAAATGGAATCTTAGGCTCATCCATATAATTCTTTCATCTTATTTATGAAGAGGTGTTGATTCATCTGGCTAATTGTCTCCCATCCTTCAGGTCTCAGCTTAAGAGGCCCTGTCTGCTGGAAGCTTCCCCTGACCAACCTTCTCCTATTAAGGCTAAGGGCTCCCTCCTGTTATACACCCCAAGGGCATTCTGTTCTCCCATCTTGAGCACATCTTCCTCTGTCCAGGATTTGCTTGTTTATTTCTCACTAGACTGAGACTTCTCTAAGGGCAGAGACCATGTCCATCTTGTCACCATCATGTATATCCAGAGGCCCAGCACCTAGCAGGCACCACTATGTATAGAATGAGTAAGTGATTGGTAAAAGGCCACAGAACTGGTTGGTGTCAGCAGGACTAGAGCTCAGGGCCCTGTGCTTGCTCTAATACTACCCATACTTCCTCTTAAGAATCCTAATCTATCTGGATGGCCCTAGCTAGCTGGGCCCCCAGGATGGATGCAGATCTCAGGGGAGAAAGGAAACAGCAGGTCAGGGGGACTGTTACCTGGGCCTCATTCTATTTTGGCAGATGACTCAGAGCAAGAAGGGAGGCTGGTAGAGGGAAGAATACCAAATTGGCTACCTCCTGCGGATTTGGGGAAGGGAGGTTGGTTTTTTACCTAAGTGGATCCTCTCCTGCTACAAAGGAAGCATTCTCCATCCCTAACTCACACTAGAAAGGATCAAAGAATCAGTAGAAGTAGGAAAGTGGGCAGACACTAAATACGAAATCCAGTCACTGGGGATGTAGTCCTTCTTGATCTTCAGCATGCCCTGAATACACAGCTGGAGACACAGCCTCCTGGGGGGGCGGGGGGTCTGAATCCCAGCTCTGCCAGTTTCTCTATATGGCTATGTGGCTTTTGGCAAAATAAGACCCACTTCAAAAAATTGGGTTAGCAAGAAGACTCAAGGGGAAATGGCTCTTTCTCCCTATTACACTTAGAGGAAGGAGAACCTATGGATATTCTCATTTCATTCTAAATGACACTCAGAATGGGGATTCTAGATGACACTCAGAATGGGGATTCTAGACCCAGTGCTCTAGGCCTTAAATACCAAGCCAAATCTCATGACTTAAAACCAGTCCTCCTGGCTCCAAAATCAGAGAGGAAAACTTTTGAGTGGGCCGCTATATACAGATTTAGGGAACAGAAGTTAAATAATAAGAGTGTAAAGCATTTTTTAAAAAAATATTTTATTTATTTGACAGAGACACAGTGAGAAAGGGAACACAAGCAGGGGGAGTGGGAGAGGGAGAAGCAGGCTCCCCGCTGAGCAGGGAGCCCAATGCGGGGCTCGATCCCAGGACCCTGGGATCATGACCTGAGCCGAAGGCAGATGCTTAACTTAACGACTGAGTCACCCAGGCACCCCCAGTGTAAAGCATTTTTAAATGAATGAATATTTCCCTTTGCCTTGCTCCACCTCCTTCCAACACTTCATAAATTCCTCTACCTCTTGAGGGAGCCACTCAACCCTACAAGGCTTCTTTGATGAAGAGGTAAGAACTTTCCAGAACCACATTTCTGGGATCCAGTGAAGGTTTAACTAACTGAAGACAGGTGAACTCAGAACCCCTGGAACAGCTCTCCACTAGCCCTCCCACTTCACTGGGGTCTGCCTCCATCCCACTCCATTCCCCCTTTCCCCCTTATGGTCTGAAAGAAGCGGTCAAGTGACTTCACAGATTTTGGCTTGAGAGATGCAAATTAGTCAGGATGGAGAAAATACTTCGGTGACCTCTAGTACTGTCCGATTGCCCCTCGATAACAGAGAAAACAGTCCAGTAGAATGACAACAGGTGGCTCTAACCAGGACAGAGTGCCGCTCAGAGGCAAGAGCAGTTCCAGACCCCGGTAGCACCGACCAGCCAAGCAGCCTCCTCTGGTGTCTCCTATTCCCCGAGCCTGTCCCTCTGGGGCCCAGGTGGGCGGGGCTCCTTTGACACCTTTCCCAGACTCGGCTGGCGTGGGGGGTGGGGGAATCGGGGCCGGAGGCCCGGGCGAGCCAATGCGGGCGGCCCTGCCGGCGAGCAGACCAATGGGCGCGTGGGGGCGTGGCCAGGGCCTCGGGCTCCGAGCGTTTATAACAACTTGGAACGCGGCGACTTGCCGCGCGCTGTTGTGCGGCTGCGGGTTCCCCGCGCGGGTGCGGGTCGTGTACCCCCGGCTCTAGCTCTGCTCTCCCCGCGCAGCCGGCTCCCCCTCCGCCCTCGCCCGCCTCCTGCCCGCCATGGAGCCTTTGGCTTTCCCCCGGCGCCCCGGCCCAGCTCCCTCGGCCGCCCCCGCCCTGACCGCCGAGCTTGCCCGGCCGCTGACCGACGGGCTCATCAAGTCGCCCAAGCCCCAGATGAAGAAGCAGGCGGTGAAGCGGCACCACCACAAGCACAACCTGCGCCACCGCTACGAGTTCCTCGAGACCCTGGGCAAGGGCACCTACGGGAAGGTGAAGAAGGCGCGGGAGAGCTCGGGGCGCTTGGTGAGTGCGATTCCCTCTCGCCGCGCTGCTCGGGGCGGGGCGGGCGCGGGGCGGGCGCGGGGCTTGGCCGCGGACGGTGAGGGATGCAGGCCGCGCCGGGGGCTAGTGCCGTCCTCGGTGGAGTGGCCCGCATTCAGTCTTCGCGCGCGCGCGCGCGTGCGGGGGGGGGGCCGGGGGGGGCGGGCATTGGACCTGAGAACCCCAACACTAGCCAGCATGCGATGACTGCCCAGTTGGTGAGGCGGACGGCTGGTGCAGGGTGCATAAAAGATGCATAGTGTCCTGTCTTGAGAAGACTCCCTACAGAAGATGAGACTTAGGTTGAATTTTGCTTGGAGCGTACTATCCGAAAGAGTGGAATGGGAAGAGGAAGTAGAAGGTGCCTGATCTTAGTATGAGTTTAGTAAATGAGCGTGTGCTTGGATGAATGTGTGAGGTCCAGTTCCTCAACTCAGTTCTTATTATCTGGCAGCCCAGCCTACATGGGGATCTGCACTGGGGTGGGATGGGGTGGAGATGGGCTTGACACTTAGGTCGTTTCTGGCTCTAAAATTGACTCCAAGTTTCATTAGGATGGGTTTTTTATTCTGGGAAATGTGAAACCAGGCTCTGGTGCAAAGTCTACTGTGTCCCAGGATACCTTTGGGTTTTCAGCCTTTTCAGAAAGATGTCCAGTTAATGTGGGGTCAGAGGACACAGGTAGTAGTAGTAGTGATAGTAGTAGTAATCTGTGAGAACTCGAGCAATTTATTTTATCATTATACTCGGTTTCACCTTCTACAAAACTGAAAAAAAAAAAAAAACCCCAAAAACCACAGCCTCCCTCCCAAGCTGCTATGAAGATTGAATGAGCTACAAATGTGAATTTAATTGATCCTGATACACAGAAGCTGCAGTAAGAACCCATATTTATATCTGGAAAGGCAAATCCTGAAAGGGTAGCGAGTTTGCCAAAAGTTAGTTAACAAACATGTGTTTAACTTGCATAGGAATCACCTGGGGTGCTTCTTTTGAAATACTTATTCTCTGGTTCCACATCCAGAGGATTTTATTCCAAAGTCTAGGATGGGGCCAGATAACCTGCATTTTTTTTTTAAAGATTTTATTTATTTATTTGACAGAGAGATAGCGAGAGTAGGAACACAAGCATGGGGAGTGGGAGAGGGAGAAGCAGACTTCCTGCCGAGCAGGGAGCTCCATGCGGAGCTCGATCCCAGGACCCCAGGATCATGACCTGAGCTGAAGGCAGACACTTAACGACTGAGCCACCCAGGTGCCCCCTGCATTTTTTTTTTAAAGATTTTATTTATTTATTTGAAAGAGAGAGAGTGAGAGAGCACAAGCAGGGGGAGCAGCAGAGGGAGAGGGAGAAGCAGGCTCCCCACTGAGCAGGGAGCCAGATGCCATGTGGGGCTCCATCCCAGGACCCTGGGATCATGATCTGAGCCAAAGGCAGACGCTTAACCAACTGAGCCACCCAGGAGCACCCCCCCCCCCACCTACATTTTAACAAGCTTTTTAGGGCAGGTGGTCTAGGGACTGTTTTGCAAAATTCCGTTGGGTGCTGGTTATGAGACGTGCATGTGTATTTGTGTGTCCATGGTTTACCCTATGGGCTGTGGGACCGGTGGCCTTCCCAGATTGTTTGCTTTCGCAGTCAGTAACTGGTTTGAAATTCAAGAAGTCATTTCATTGGTGAAGGAGAGTGGGTGCTGGAGAAAGGGAGTGGATTATGGCCTCATCAATAGGGCCGAGTATGTTTTTCCTGCTAAGGCCTGGCACTGTCCCCAGTTGCCTGCTGCCAGGTTACAGCTATTGGGCAATCGTGTACTTCCTGGCTTTCCTTTCTTTCTCTTTCTCTAAAGTGTGAGGGCCCAGTGAGGCTCCAGGCTTGAGACCACTGGGCTCAGGCTTTGTCAGGGGCTTAGCTGCAAAATAGCATGTGCCTCTTGCTGGAGGACAGACTGGGTTGGGGGGCTGGGGTGGCCCAGGAACTGGGAAATTGAGATTGAAGTTGAGATCCCATCAGACTCTTGACCTGGAGCACTGTGTGTGTGTGTGTGTGTGTGTGTGAGAGAGAGAGAGAGAGAGAGAGAGAGAGAGAGAGAGATCTCATTGATTCTGGAATGAGATAAACCAGCTTTCAGTTTTCAAACCTCAGTGGCTGTAGGCAGGGATTCCAGCTCTTATTACATCAGAACAGAGAGAATTCAGAAGGTACTCCCTGGCCTCCTGCCTCTCACTGTGTGCAGGGAGCTAAGGTCAGTAGGCATGGGGCCACCCTGATCCACAGACCACCCTGTATTTCTGCAGGGAACTTGCTCAGGGTCTCCGTCCTGCTTGGAGAGTAGCTGCCTGGGGGCTAATGGTTTCTCAGTTCTGGAGAGGACTCCTCTTCCTCACCCCACCCCCACTCCGGCCTCTTCACTGTCCTCCTTTAAGAGAGGCTGACCTGGTGCCTCAGGATCTCCTGTGAGGGAGAGGGACATGAAAATGGCCCATGACATCCCTCAAAATGAACTGAGGTTGTTGGTGGGGGCTAGATTCAGAGGAAAGCCTGCTGGCTGGCTCCCATCCCAATATTCTCTCTACCTGTCTAGCATTTTTCCCTTTCCCAGCCTACCTAGATGAGATTATCAGGGGCCAGATGGGACTGCCCAAAGGGAGGGGCAAGTGGGCAGGACTAATGGCTACTCCAGGAGGGCATCAAAGGAAAAACAAATATTTGCTCTGGATCTTCTCATCTCTGAGTACATTCCTGGTATCCAAATGACATTTCCTCCTGTGACTCTCCCAGCTCCCCTGACTGCCCCTCCCCGCAAAAGAAAAACACCTGCTGGGGTCCCTGGAATGGTAGAATCCACCAAAGCCTTTGGGATGATCTGCATGGCTGTCTTCTCTCCAAGGGGTGCCATGAGGAACATTAGGGGACTCCAAGTGGCTAGTGATCTGGGACAGGGATGCTTCTGTGTCTTATATATGTTGGACTGCTGCATGGGATGTCAAAACGTTTGAAAATGACCCAGATGGTCTGACCCCTGCATTGACAGATGGGGAAACTGAGGCCCAGAGAGAGGATGGGACTTGTCCTGTGGCTGGTTAGTGGCATGTCTGCAACGCAGGCTCCTGACTTGACCACCCCAGGCCATGGATGACCAATACTGAGTCTTGGACGGGGAGTTGGCCTTGAGCTGAGCCCGGGCTTGCCTCTGTGTGCTTTGTCATTCCAACAGTGAGCACAAGCCGCCTTTCCCAGAGCTCCAGGCAGTGCTGAGGGTGGGAAGAGTCACTGGGAATGAACTCCCACCCCTACATGTGCTGACTATGTTGAGGGATCCTGGATGAGTGAACTACACGACATTCCTGGGTTTGACCTCGTCAAGGAGGCTGTGTAGCTCAGAGTCAGACTGTAGGTGTTCCAGTTCAGACTCTCTTGCTTACCAGCCCTGTGACCTCTGTGTATCTCCGTTTCCTCCTCTGTCAGTGAAGGAATCGGACCGCAGAGTGGGCGTTGTAATACTTCCTACCTCGTGGGGTTCTCAGAGGATGACGTAAGATCATATCTGTAAAGTGCTCAGCATAGGAGCTCACACACACAGCGTTTATCCCAGCAAGGCTAGTTTTGACTCTCTCCTGGGGTACCCATCCTGGGTCTGTGCTGCCCTGAGCAAGAGAATGGGTTGTGCTGTGCTTCTCTAAGCCAAACCGCTTTGGTCTTTGCTTTGTTCAAAGTCCTAGTCTCTCCTTCGGCCCCTGCTCCAGAGAAGGGCTCCGCCTGGCTGGCCACCAAAGTCCTCTTCTGCGTGACGCTGCCCTCCCAGCCCTGACTACACCTGCCTGCTCAGCAGCAGGGAGGGAGGCTCCGGCTGTAGGCGACTCTTGTCCTTGGGCTGTGGCCAAACCACACAAGAGGGCCGGGCAGGGAAGCGCCTTGCCCAGCAACCTGGCAGAGTGGGCAGAGGGTGGCAAGGAGGGGGCGGGCACAACATGGGGCTTAGGGGAGGTGGCTCAGGCTCCCCTCATTCCCGGAGCCCATTCCTGCTCCCTGCCTGAGTCTCTGGCAGCCTTGGTGGGATGGTGAGCCACCCCCAGACCCATTCCCACTCTGCCCAGGCTAGCCCAGGCCAGCCTAACCTCTCCTCCGTTATCTAAATGGGTCATCTTCCAGCTCCTTGCCCTGCCTTCCAGACGGCAGGTGCTCCGTGAAAGGCCAGAGAGGAGTCAAGGATCTTGGCTCCAACTCCTGGTGTTAGCTATGACCGGAGATGCCCAGCTTGCACCCTGTCTCCTGGGACCTGAAACCAGCACCTCTAGATCTTCTTTTTCTAAGACCTGATCTGAGTTCCTGCAGGGGAGGAAGCATCTAACCAATTGAGCCCCCAACACCCATCTCCCCGGTGTGTTTGTGGATCTCTAAGAGGGATGGGGTGCCTGGTGGTACTGCACGGCCTGGCCCAAGGCAGGGGGTGAGCCCTTCCCTTCTCCAAGGGTGGGAGGCAGGGAGCCCGAGGCAGGGCAAGGCACCTGCAAGGAACTTTCGTCTTCTGAGATGGCAGCTTCTGCAGGCAACACCGTTCCATCCTGATTGTGCATTGGTGTGTCAGGAAAACTTGGCAGTCAGTGGACCTTTCTGGACTTTAGCGTTTGCCATTTGCAAAAGGGGATGGGGGATTAGTCCTGCTGTCTTTGCAAAATGGGCCAGCATCCATAGGACTTTTGCCCCAGCAGGTTAACACGGACATAGCACAGGGTCTCCGAACAAGCCCATTCCAACAATCCTTGGCCAGCACCTTCCTGGCGGAGTAGCCAGTGACCCACTTCTGAAGATGCTCAGCAGAAAATGCTAGAGTTTGAAAGGGAGCTTAGAGGTCCTGATGTACACATTCATGAATGGTTCCTTTCTTTCTGGCCTTTGCCCAAACCTTTCTCTCTGCCTATAATGCCCTATATGCCCCTTCCCAGCCTACCCCCTTTGGCTTAAAGATCTAAGATGAAGTTTTCTCCCAGAGGTGGTTTTCCCTGCTCCCCCAGGCAAAGAAAGCTCTCATCAGCACTCCTGGAGTCCCTGGGCGGGCAGGGACCACAACTGTCCTATTCATTACAGTAGATTTAGTTGCCAGTTCTCCCACGGGACTGAAGGCCTTGGTGCAGGGACTATCCATTTTTTGTCTAAGTCTCCAACACCTAGCATAGCACCAGGCACATAGTAGGTGTTCAGCAGATGTTTGAAGAATAAATACCCTTCCATTTTTCAGATGAGGACATTAAAACTAGCCACACCAGTTAACCACATCATTTCAGTGGCTTGTCTTGAGTTGCATGGTTCCATAGGGACCAATAAGAATCAGATACCTGGGCTCTTGACCCCCCCCCCCCACTCCACTGACCTGGCATTCACACTTATATTATCACATAATTGTTGCACCTGGATGTCCCGCCCCACTGAGTAGGGTGGCCATATAACATATCACCTTAACGCGGGTACTTTTACTTTGGAGAGTAAAAGGGGTTCTATTTTTTTTAAATTAGGGTGAGCTTTTTTTTTTTAAAGATTTTATTTATTTTAGAGATAGAGAGTGAGAGAGCACAAGAGTCGGGGGAGGGACAGAGGGAGAGGGAGAGAGAATCTCAGGCAGACTCCCTGTGAGCACAGAGCTGAAGACGGGGCTCCATCTCACAACCTGGTGATCATGACCTGAGTCGGAATCAAGAATTGGACTCTAAATGAACTGAGCCACCCTGGCGCCCCTAAAAGGGCTCTATTAATAATTATACCAGGATGAACCAGGATTGTCTCTAGGCATGTGGCCTTCCTACCTCTGGGAGATCCACTCAGCAATTGTTCTTGGCTCTGGTTAGTATATTTTAATTCTTTGAGAATGGATGCTCAACTAAATTACATATGAGAACAAAGGTCTCTCAAATTCATCCTGTAACTGAAGTTGGTTCCACCCATACATGGGAAGAAGGGCAGAAAATCTTATCTGGGTGTTCATCCTGTCAGTCAGGGGATCAGCCCAGTGACTTAGCCAATAACTACTTATTTGTGATTTGTGTTCACCAGTAAACCGTTGTTGAATGCTTTCTGTATGCTGAGCACATTCTAGGCCTGAGCTGTTTCTATATCTCCTTTACTATGACAGACTAGCCAGCAGATGGTACGGGGCCTGTCCTGTGGGGCAGGAATAGGTTGGGAACAGTGGCCCAGGCCCCCCAGGGCAGTGACACATCGTTCTTCTTGTATGTCACCTGCTTGGAGACTAGTGGAGGACTGATGACATTACTTGTTTCCTTCATAGGAAGTGCCAGCCAGCTGTGGTCTCCTAGGACCTAATGTGGATAACTTGAGGTGGGGAGGCTGTCCAGGTGGAGGAGGCGCCTTGACCTAGCCCCCTGAGGCCAGAACATGAGCTAGCAGGAAGATGGAGCCGTTCACTGAGGATTAACAATCCTCACGTGGAATCATAGGCTTCATAGTTGAAAGAAATGGATCTCAGGGTTCAACATTTATACTCTCTACAGACCCAGGGACTCCTAGCCCTGCTCGGATCCTCTTTTTTGGAACCTCATTTCTTTTAGGACTCGTCTTTGTGAGACCTCTCCCCCTAAGCCTGTGATGATTCATCTCCTTGCTGTATAGGCTTGTGTGTATACAGTTGTAACATGCCTAGTTTTTGCATATATGTGCATCTTAAGCCCTAACTATTTCTGTTTCATTATCTAGATATGTGATTTATATATGGCCTTTTTTTTTTTTTTTTACTACGTATTAACACAATGTTTATGGCCCTTTATCTGAAGAGCTCATAGGACTTTATCTATTGTCTGATTTTTAAAACAAAGAATTTTAGAAAAGAACGAGTCCATAAAATCCCCCCCTCAGGGAGAGAAAGGGGTGTGGAGAGAGGGGTGCGCAGGATTGATGCTGCAAGTTGAATCCTCCTCGTTGCAGGAGGATTCAAGCCCCTTCCTCCGCATCCCCATCCCCCTGTCCGATTCTACGCCCGGGATTTTTCTGCTTAGCTCATCAGGGTGGTTTGGAGCGCAAGGGCAGGGGGCGGGGGCAGTCGGTGAAGAAAGCCCCTGAGGGGCGCCCCGTCCCGCGCCGTCCCCTGCAGCTGCACCGTGGGCCTCTCCCGCGTCTTGGGGAGGAGGCTCCATGGTGACAGGTCCCTCCCGCTGCCATTGTCCTCCCTGACCTGCTCCGGGAGAGCACAAGAGCTGGGCCTCCCCTCTTTCAAGGATGCAGCTCCAGGGGAGGAGCGGGGCGGAGGGCACGCCATCCCTGGGCCGTTGCCGGGGCGACCGGGCTGGCCATTGTGCGCGGCTCCCCTTACGGGATTAAGGCTGTTCCGCATTCTTGTCCGATGGGGAGCGCAGGCCTGCTCGGCGCGGTCCCCGGTCCCCGCCAGCCGGAAGCCATTGTCCGCCTCCAGAGCCTTGTGAAAGGGGGGATTAGAGGCCCCTCCCCTGGAGCTGTGGTTTCCTTTCTCCCCCGTCTCCTTCTGAACCTTGAGGGGAGGCAAACCCTCCTGGGGCTTTGAATGCGAAGCAGTTTCCCTCAGTCTGGGCCTTCAGATTTTGTCACAAGGCGGCCGCCTCCCCTGAAGAGGACGTCTTGAGTTTACCATTCGTGTCCTTGGACGGGACTCGTCAGGAACTGACCGGCCCTGTGGCACCCCACCTGGCCCCCCGCCCAGCACCTCGGGGCCCCCCCCACCCCGCATTTGTAGGGCTGGTCCCCGGCCTCAGAGCGGGAAAGCACCTTTCGCGGCCTCCCTCGGCCTGTTGTTGCACAGAAAAGGCAACGGAGGCTCTGCGAGCGGGTGGGACTTGCTCCTAGGGACAGTGACCCCAGGCCCCCTGACTGTCCCCCAGGCCGCGTTTTCCGCAGGCGGGGAAGGCTTCTTGTCACTCTCCTCTTTCTGCCCCCGTGGCTGCTCAGTGGGACAGGGCAGAGAAAGCAGGGGCTCCTCGGGCTCCTCGGGCTCTAAGAGTTCTGCTTCCTGGCCTGGCATCTTGGCACTTCTTTCATTTCCTGTTGCCTCACCCCACCCTTCCTGAACCCACCGCACTTGCCAGCCCCCGGGCTAGATCCTTATATGGTATTTGCACCTTTGCTGAGAAGACAGCAAAGCCCAGGGGACGCTCACTGTCTGGTTGGTTGTTTGTTGCTAGGAGAGGGACATTCCTTACCGAGACTGAGGGGACTGGTGTGGGGTTTTTTTTCATATATTTTTTTGTGGTTAAAAATATATATAACATATAATTTACCATTTTAAGCATTTTAAAGGTACAATTCAGTGACCTATTAGGTACATTCACAATGTTATGCAAACATCCGCACTACCCATTTCCAGGATCTTTTCATCACCCCACACAGAAGCTCTGTACCCATGAAACAATAGCACCCCCCACCTCCATCCACCCCCACCACCACCCTGGGAATCGCTGTTCTACTTTCTGCACCATGCTTTTGCCTATTCTGGTTACCTCCTATACGGAAAATCCGACAGGGGCACCTGGGTGGCTCAGGTCATGATCCCAGGGGGCTCCCTGGTCAGCGGGGAGTCTGCTTCTCCCTCTGCCCTTCCCGCTCGCTCGTTGTGCTCCCCTCCTTCTCTCTCTCTCTCTCTCTCTCTTTCTAATAAATAAATAAATAAAATCTTTAGGAAAAAAGAATCGTCCGGGGGGTGGGAGGATGGGTTAGCCTGGTGATGGGTATTGAGGAGGGCACATTCTGCATGGAGCACTGGGTGTTATGCACAAACAATGAATCATGGAACACTTCATCTAAAACTAATGATGTAATGTATGGGGATTAACATAAGAATAAAAAATTAAAAAAAAAAAAAAGAATCGTCCATCTGTACTTGTGTGTCTGGCTTCTTTCACTTAGCATAATGTTTTCAAAGTTCATTCCTGTTTGTGCCGGTTAGTCACTGCCCGACCTTGAGCAGGTCTTTTAACCTCCCCGGGTCCCAGTTTTCTCCCCTACCAGTGAGGGCGATGGAACTTTCTGGGCCTACCTCTCAGGACGGCTGGAAGGGGCCCATGTGTTAGTAACAATGTGACAGATGCTCGTTCAGCGCCTCCTGTGTGCCCAGCACCATGTGTGGTGTCAGGGATCCAGGGCTGAGCAAAACCAGGCCAACCCTTGTCCTCGTGGTGTCGTATATGGTACGTTTGCTTTGTAAGTCATAAAGCATTGGCCGTATAAATGCAGGTTGTACCTTCCTTGTTCATCTGTGGACTCTGAATAAGGTCACCGGCCCGTGCTCCTTCCTGCCGTGTGGACTGCGCCTAACCCAGGTGCTCCAGAGAAGGTGCTCTCCAGCCTCTCTGTCACCTACCCTGGGGCGGGGTGGAATGGTTTCTCTGGGTGCACGACACCGAGGACGTCGTAACAGCTGCAGGCAGCCAGGGTCAGAGCTCCCAGGGTATCCTTAGGGCAGCCTTTACCTGCCAGACCTTTCTCCTCAGTCTCCTGCATTCTCTGTTCCCAGGTGGCCATCAAGTCCATCCGGAAAGACAAAATCAAAGACGAGAAAGACCTGATGCACATTCGGCGAGAGATTGAGATCATGTCGTCACTCAACCACCCCCACATCATTGCCATCCATGAAGGTACAGAGGCAGGGCATTCGAAGCTGTGTGTGTGTGTGTGTTTGCGCACGCGCGCGCACGCAGTCAGAACAGAGAACACAAAGAAGTGAAAAAGACACAGGCTTTAGAGTTGGACAAAAGGTGGATTTGAAACCCAGCTGTAGGACTTCGGGCAACTAATTTAATTAGGCTCTGGGTAGGGCCTCAGTTCCTCGTTTGTAAAACGGGACAATCCCACCTACATCACAGGGGAGCTGCAAAGATCAAATTAAATGTCACTGAGTATTCACTCATGGGAGGAACTCAACGGACTGTAGGCTTTCTTGTTGTCATTGTTAGGTTTCCCATAATGGAACACTACCTCCCCAACCCAGTGAGATCCTTAGCATTCTGGGGGAGGCTGGAACACACATAGACCTGTACCTGTCTCAGGTGCGTGGAGGTTATTCTTCACCCGTCCCAAGAGCCAGGCCTCCTACAGTCTGACCTGGACTCTGAATCATTCCTGCCATGGGGCTGGCTCCCACCTTTCCTCATCTTTCTTAGCCTCCTCTTGCTCTGACATCAGTGTTGGCTTTCCACCCCATCTGCTCTGTTCCCTGTGACCCAGACAACCAAGTGAGCAAGAGAGGGTGACAAGGGAAAGAGGGGGAGCATGCTCCCACACATGCCTGTCTGCTTCCAGCCTTTACATAATATCAGTTAGATGGAAAACCAGGGGTAGCAGTAGCAGCAAGAGGGAGGGAAGGAGGCCTGTGGCTTTGACCTCCATCTGAATATTCCTGGTGGGAAGTCAGGGAGAAGTCTTTCCTTGGTTCTGTCCATAGGAAGACTAAGGGCGTGTCCACTTAGCCACACGGAGCCCAGGCAAGTGGCTGAGAAGGCTAATTATGGCTCTCTGTATTTCCCCCAGGGAAGAGTGGGTAGATGACAGAGTATTGGTTAAGCCAGCTTGAGCTTGGTGATTGGGCAGAGAGAGAGAGAAAGTGTGAATTCTCCCCTACACCCATACCTCCAGCTACATCTGGGAACTGAGTCTTGAAGCTTAGGATGTGGATTCTCCTGCCCCTCAGATTCCACGATTGTAGGGAGGGGTGTCCCCAGCCTGCCATAGTCTTCAGGAGATACGGACTCGGGGGAAGCTCCAGTTTTAGGAACATAGCAGCTCTCCAGAATGTACCCTGGCTAGCTCTTGACCTCCAGTTTCACGGCACAAAGGTTGCATGCACCCCTACAGACATCTGGAGGACCACGGGAGTAGGGTCTCACCTGGGTACCTCCCAGGAGACGGGGCCACCATGTGTCAGGACCACTTGCCCGTGTGGGAGAGGAAAAGAGCACAGTTCTCCCAGCCATGTATCCAATCGCCTGGCACCCGGGATTCCTCGGGCAGAAGCCTCCTCTCTCTGCTCCTTCCCCCAGGCTAGACAGCAGTAGTTCTGGGGCTGGCTCAGCAAGCCAGACTCCTAGGACTCGTTTGACACAGAGATGTAACGTCACAGACATACATGCTCTGACCACACCTAGCCAGTTTGATGAACCAGTCCTTCCCTTCACTTCTAGGCAGCTCGAGCTAGGACAAAGCCTGAGTGGCACATGAGCTGGGATGGGCTCATTGCCAGGAAGTCAAAGATGCTGAGGGTACAAGATCTCTAGCTCAGTCTTCCATGGTACTGTAGAGTTTACAAACCACATTCATGTACCTTTGTCCCTCTTCGGATCCTTGAGGCAAACATTATTATGGGCATTCTTTTTCAGGTTTACGCACGAGGATGCTGATCATAAATATAACAGTAGGCACCATTTATCGTGTGCTTGCTTATATGTCAGACCCCATGCCGGCTTGCTCAGCCAGCCCCAGAGCTATCCCTGACTTCTCTCTATGTCTTCCCCAGCCCTGTGAGGTTACCATTATATCCCACTCTTCAGATGGGGAAATTGAGGCACACTGGTTGGATAATTTGCCAAGGTCGCCCGGCTAGTCAGTGATGGGGCCAGGATGCAAACCCCAAACCTGAATTCTTACTGATGTATCTGGATGAGATTTGCCCACCATCCCAAGGTACAAAGTACCAGATTCTGAGCCAGAGGACTTGACTTAGTCTCATCCCTTGATGTCCTTGCTTTCCTGGGAATCTGCAGGCTGGTTTTAAGAATCCTCAAAAGCCTGGGGTGCCTGGGGGGCTCAGTAGGTTAAAGGTCGGACTCTTGATTTTGGTTCAGGTCATGATCTCAGGGCCATGGGATCGAGTCCCGTGTCAGGCTCTGCGCTCAGCACGGAGTCTGCTTGTCCCTCTCCCTCTGCTCCTCCCCTTGCTCTTGCTCTTTCTTAGATAGATAGATAGATAGATAGATAGATAGATAGATAGATAGATAGATA
>NW_023270389.1:24915552-24945051 GCF_011800145.1 Mirounga leonina
ATAGATAGATAGATAGATAGATAGATAGATAGATAGATAGATAGATAAATGGAAAGAATCCTCAAAAGCCCGAACTTGCAAAGAGAGGGAGGATAAGCCAGTTCCCTTGGCCTCACCTCGTGGCTCCTTCAGCAGCCCTGTTCCTGCCCTTACTCGCCCCCGTCCCATCCCGCGAGCAGATATCCCTGCAGGAAGGTCCTGTCTAGTTTGGGGGCGGGGGGGGAACGTGTGACCCCCCGGGGGGGGGCAGCGCACTCTGGAAGGGCCTGACAGTCCCACCTTGCTCTGCCCCAGTGTTTGAGAACGGCAGCAAGATTGTGATCGTCATGGAGTACGCCAGCCGGGGCGACCTGTACGACTACGTCAGCGAGCGGCAGCGGCTCAGCGAGCACGAGGCCCGCCATTTCTTCCGACAGATCGTCTCGGCCGTGCATTACTGTCACCAGGTGAGCCCCCCGCTGCGCGCCCCCCATCCCGAGGGGCGGTCCCTGGGGCTCTGGGACTGGCTTGCCCCAGACAGATCCACAACCTGCCCAGGGTCCCACAGGGAGACTGAGGCAGAGGCAAACTTCTGTCTGGACTCTGGGGCCTGGGGATGTTGGCGTCTCTCGCTGTGGCCCCAAGGGGTGGAAGGGTCTGTGATCCATCATACTCCGTTCCGATGAGATGGGTGTCCCCAGCCTACGCATACTCCCCCACCGTGGCCCCCTTTGTGTTGACCTCACTTTCCAGACGAGGCCTTCATGTCCTCCTGTCCTCCTTGGGGACCTCCCCCTGACCCTCTTTCCTCCCTCCCTCTTTCAGAATGGGGTTGTCCACCGGGATCTCAAGTTGGAGAACATCCTCTTAGATGCCAATGGAAATATTAAGGTGAGCCCACTTCTTTGCTTCCCACAGCTCCCTACCCCATCCCAGCCTTTCTGCCCTGTTTCCTCGTCAAGTGTCTATCTCTAAGCACTTAAGGGATTTTAGAAGCTCAGATTTAGATGTTGGTACCAGTAGGGACCTCAGCCATCATCCTTTCCAGTACCTCGTTTTATGGATGAAGACCTGAGGCTTCAAGATAAGGGGTGACTGACCCGAGGTCCCATGGCAAGGGAGTGGTTGCGTCGGGGCTAGAACCAAGGTCTGCCGATTCCCCAGCCAGGGCTCTTGACGTAACCGGCTGATAGGAGCCTAGATCTAGGGTCAGCTTTTGCATGCAATCTTGGGCCTGGCAGGGAGAGAGGGCCTTGGCCTCAGTTCTCCCCACCTGCCTGCACGCATACACACACATATTAATCTGCTGCCATTCGGTAGCCCTTTTGGCACTTTCCTCCATAGACCAAGCACCCCGGCACCAGCTTTCTGCCTCCTGCAGCTGCTGAATTCCCGCGCCTCAATAGTTAAGCTGAGGTCTGAGAGGTGCTGATGGCATAAACTCAGATCTCAGGGCTGGAAGGGGGAAATGGCAAGGGCTGGCCCCTGCAGGTGCCTGGGAGGTCTCCAACCCTGCACTAGAATACTCCTCAGAATCTTCCTGAACCCAACACACAGTCCCTTCCCTGCAGTGGCCCTTGAACCCATGCCCTGAAGTACCCTGGCACTGAGTTTATTCCCCTTATCCAGCCAATTCCCGGAGCAGGTGGGGCTTTCTTTGATGCTAAGCAGGGGGAGGGGAGGCAGAGCCAGGAAACTCACATAACCAGACAGGCACGAACTTTCCCATCCGAACCAATCATCTGCCTCTTTATGGGCTTCAAATGGTAACTGCTTGATAAGAGGCCAATAAAACCATAAATGAAGGGGCTAGAGTTTCATAAAGAGCCCCTCCCCACCCTGGGCACCCATGATGCTCTGCTGGGTGTGAAGAGGTGGGGAGCAGCAGGGCATTGGCCTCTGCTTCTATCTGAGGATAGCTGGGGGAAAGGGTCTCTCTGGGGAAGGAGAAGATGGGCCTGGGGCCTCTCAAGCCCTCGGTATCAGATGGCTCAGGGAATCCTGCAAGAAGATTCTCTCTTCTGGGCTCTAACCACAGCCCTGATCTTTGTTCTGACTTCACCCTTGCTTCTTACTGTACTGGCGTGACCCCAGGTTCCTGCCACTACATTCCTGCCCAGCTATGGGCAGAGAGGAGCCCTTTGCTAGGAAGGGCCGGCCAACCCTTGCACGGTAATCACTAATGGGGCTGGCTGGCCTCGGAGAGCCATGGCGTTGGCATGAGCAGTCAATTCTCTCCCTACAACGGGTAGACCCTTCCTTCAGTCACTAAGTGTCGGTTGAGTCCCATCCTTGGGTCACACCTGTGCTAAGAGCTGCAGGAGAGGTGGGGGCAGAAGGAGGTGAGCACGGGGAACATGCTGACACGGTAATAGGAGGAGGGAGACTGATGAGCAGGACTACCGCCAGCCACTGGAAACGGTGGGGCTTTGTGGGAAAAGGAGGTCTCAGGGGAGGTGGGCTTGCCGGGTCAGGAGGATGTTTATAGGCAGGAGAGTGCATCCCTGGAGTGGGGGTCCAGCATCAGCAAAGGGGCCGGGGGAACAGGGAGGACCCCGGAGCCTCCACACACTGAGGCATTCTTCACTGACACAACATCCACAAGGTGCTCTCTTGCAGGGCCTGAGCTGTGTTGTCCGTGCCGTGGGGGGCAGGGGTCCCGGCACCCTTTCCTCCTGCGAAGGCCTGGATTTCCCTGGGATCTGGAGAAGGGTGGGCCGAGAGCTGCAGAACAATCCAGGCCTTGGCATGACCCCCGCCTGTGTTTGACCCACTCCTGCAGATCGCGGACTTTGGGCTCTCCAACCTCTACCACCAGGGCAAGTTCCTGCAGACGTTCTGCGGGAGCCCCCTGTACGCCTCCCCCGAGATCGTCAACGGGAAGCCCTACACGGGCCCGGAGGTGAGTGTCTGCTCTCCACCCGCAGCCTGCCTCCACCACTGACGGTGCCTCTAGATTGTCTGAGAGAGGTGGGCTGGCTTTCCAGTTCTTCCCCTCTTCAGAGCACAAAACTCCACCCCCACCCTTCACACAAAAGTCGGGACTTGTCAGGTCCTAGCAGGAGCAGCAAAACTGGGCCGAGAACTTAAGTCTGCTGACCCCCCAGTCTGGTTTTGTGCCCCCTCACCTTCCTAGTTGCTGTTCTCTTTCCTGGCCCCCGGCTAGGCTCCCTGAGAGCTGGGCTCTCTCACCACCACCCCATCCTGCCCAGAAGGGATGACCTCACCACTGCTCTCGCTGGTGGCCGCCCCTCCTACCTGCAGGGGATGGACAACACCTGTCCTCCTGAACCTCAGTCCCTCTACAGCGTCACCCTCTTTGCTTCTGGGTCCCAGAGGGAGGTGGTCCTCAGATGCCCCGACCCCCTGAGTTCTCCAGCATATACCCCTTTCTTCTCTGGTGTTGCTGGATGACCTCCAGCCTGTAGCATTCAGGCATCCTCGCTGACCCTCTCTCTCTTTCTCTCTCGCTCCCTAGGTGGACAGCTGGTCCTTGGGTGTCCTTCTATACATCCTGGTGCATGGCACCATGCCCTTTGACGGGCAGGACCATAAGACGCTGGTGAGACAGATCAGCAACGGGTCCTACCGGGAGCCACCTAAACCCTCCGGTGAGTGAGAGGTGCAGGTGTCCTCCAGGCCCGTGTGTCCTCCCCTTGTTCCTGAGGTGGGCACCAGCCAGGAGCAGGGAAGTGAAGAGGCCCACCCCCCACCTGCTGTCCTCTCTCTGCCTCCAGGGTCTGTGACTCCCAGAGGGAAAGTGCATCCCTTCTCTCTGGTATGGGCATGCTGCTTCATACTTGGGAAGTGCTTCTGATGGTTTAACTTGGATCCTCTTTGCTGCAGTCACCTCATTCCCGACTGCTCTAGGGCTCGTCCTTAGAAGTCTCTTTGTCCTTTCACATCTGGTGGAGAGGGCAGGAAGAAAGGTGTCCGAACCTTGGTTTACTCTTGAGCACAGCCCTTCCCCTTAGGGTTGCATTTCCAGGAAGAAACACCGAAGTAGAGCAAGGCTAAAGAAGGGGCCCTGGTCCTGAGGGGCCGAGGCAAGGAAGAAGAAATGGGCAGTCAATCCCAGAAAGCTGGAGGCTATGGGGAGCTGGCCGGGCTGTGGCATCTGCGTGCCCAGGTGGGACTAGACGCATCTGACACAGGGGTGCACAGTCTTAGCACAGATCGGGGTGAACCGGTGAGAGGGGCTGCAGGGTGCCCATTCCTGTGGCTGCCAGTCTGAAGCCCCCGTCTTCTGTCTTCCAGATGCCTGTGGCCTGATCCGGTGGCTATTAATGGTGAACCCCACCCGCCGAGCCACCCTGGAGGATGTGGCCAGTCACTGGTGGGTCAACTGGGGCTACGCCACCCGTGTGGGGGAGCAGGAAGCTCTGCACGACGGAGGGCGCCCTGGCAGCGACTCTGGCCGGGCCTCCATGGCAGACTGGCTCCGGCGGTCCTCCCGCCCTCTCCTGGAGAACGGGGCCAAGGTCTGCAGCTTCTTCAAGCAGCACGCGTCCGGCAGCGGCAGCATCGCCCCAGGCCTGGAGCGCCAGCATTCACTGAAGAAGTCCCGCAAGGAGAACGACATGGCCCAGTCTCTCCAGGGGGACCCGGTAGACGACCCCTCCGTTCGCCCTGCCAGGGGCAACCTCAAGCTGCCCAAGGGCATTCTCAAGAAGAAGGCACTGCCGTCGTTGGAAGCGGCGAGGGAAGACCCTGAGCCCAGCCCAGGCCCCGCAGACCCAGGACAGGCTGGCCCCCTGCTCCCCAAGAAGGGCATCCTCAAGAAGTCGCGGCAGCGGGAATCTGGCTACTACTCCTCCCCTGAACCCAGTGAGTCTGGGGAGCTCCTGGATGCAGGGGACGTGTTTGTGGGTGGGGGCTCTGAGGAGAAGCCCCCCCAAACCTCAGGGCTGCCCCTCCATCGCAAAGGCATCCTCAAACACAATGGCAAGTTCTCCTGCACGGCCCTGGAGCTCCCAACCCCCACCACCTTCGGCTCCTTGGACGAACTGGCCTCCCCTCACCCTCTGGCCCGGGCCAGCCGCCCCTCAGGGGCTATGAGTGAGGACAGCATCCTGTCCTCTGAGTCATTCGACCAGCTGGACTTACCTGAACGGCTCCCCGAGCCCCTGCTGCGGGGCTGTGTGTCTGTGGACAACCTCATGGGGCTTGAGGAGCCCCCCGCAGAGGGCCCTGGAAGCAGGGGCCTGAGGCGCTGGTGGCAGGACCCCTTGGGGGATAGCTGCTTTTCCCTGACGGACTGCCAGGAGGTGACAGAGGCCTACCGACAGGCACTGGGGGTCTGCTCCAAGCTCAGCTGAGGGTGGGAAGGGGAGGGTGGGCACTGCCCTGCCCTGGGCAGGTTCTAAAATGCAGCTGGCTGCACCCCGAGGGGAGACTGCCACATCCCCCACTCCCAAGACTAGCCCCCTGGCCAGGAGTTGAGCCCTAGGGAGGGCTGGATGGGAAGTGGGCAAGTAAAGCACGTCAAGGGAGGGTTCAGGTCTTCAGCCCTGGGGAACAGAGAAGACAGTAGAGGGGAAAAGCTAGCAGAGAGCAAGGAGGGGAAGGCCTGGGGCCAGTCCAGGTGGCCCCCTTCCTGTTCACACCATAGGGCTACAGGCGTCCGGAAAGAGCACTCAGAGCCTGTCTCCTTTCTTGCACTAAGTTTTGTGCATGGTGACTTCCTGCCAAGGTGGGGATGGAAACTCTCCCTATACAGGTCCCATCCACACCTGCCGCTAAAACTGGAATGTGGCACCCCCTCATGTGCCCGGGGTGTCCTGGGAATGGTCTCCTAGAGGGTACCCGTCCTGATTTATCTCTGCAGTAAGAGAACACAACCTCTATCTCCTCAAAGGTTCTCTCCCCTTTCCCACCCTCCAAACACGGCCCAAGCCTCCGGGAGTCGGAGTCACTGCTAAGAATCTAGAAGACTTGAAAGGGCTCAGGCTGCTGCTATTAGATTTCATCTCATGGGGCCCAGATTCCCCTGGACCCCACCTTGGACCTCGAAGACTCTAAACTTCTCTGACCTCCAAGCTGCTCCTGCTACTGAGAATGGATGTGTTTATTACTCTGGGCTTTCGGGACCCTGGAATGCCCTTATTTATTTTTATGTGTTCAGCTCTGTCTTTTAAAAAAGCTGTTTTCAATAATGTGAATTCTGTGTTCTGGGAAAATCCACTGTGACGTCTAAGTTTTGTGAACAGGGAGATCTTTCTGCAATGATTCCCTACTGATCATGGAGGTGGGCGGGTAATCAATCCACATGTCCCGCTGCACTGTCAGGAGGGCCTCTGGCTCCCTGGCTCCATGCCCTGACTCTGTCTACCTGATGGTCCTTCTTCCTTCCTCTGTGACCGGAAAGGACCACTCCATTAAAAACCAGAACCATGATCGGAAAATAGCCTCTGTTGTTCTGTTGGGGCAGGTGGGGTGCAGGGGTTTGAGCCTCCTCTTAACCCACACTCCCCCTGGGCTGTCACAGGTGGGATCTGGAGCACCTGCTTCATAAAAAAAACAAACCGCAACCACCAAAAAGCCCAGCTCGTAGCTCCCAAAGGCTCCCGGGAGTCAGCCCTCCCGGCTCTGGCCCGTTAAGCAGGTGGGGAGCCCTGGACGGACGTGCCCAGTTTGGCACTAAAGGAGGAGTTGGGTTTGGTGGATTATACAGCCCCGCCCCCACCCTCCCGCATCTCCCACCCCTCCCCCAGCGTTCTCCGTCCCCCGCAGCTTGAAGACACCCCCCTCCGCCTTTATTCGCTCCCTCCAAAGAAATCCCCTTTCCTCCAGTGCTGGGCAGCTGCTACCCCTCTGGCCCCTTGCCGCCCGCCTCCTCCAGGAAGTAAAGAATGCTTGGAATGCCCCCCTCGTCGGCCAGCCCTCTCAGCCCCCTGCGGAGCATTCCCCAAAGCCAGCTCCATTGAGAAACTCCCAGGCTCCGAGGGCCAGGATGAAAGCGAGGATGGGGACAAAGTGCAGGCCGGCAGCCGGCTGGCTCCGGCTTCGAGCGGGCTCCCTCCCCCACGCCCTCCCCGCGGCTGGCAGCCACTGGCCCGGGGACATCCCCAGGCCGGGCCAGCTCCGCAGCCCACCTGTCCTCCTGCTGGCCACCAGTGCCTGCCAGGGCAGAGCATCTGGACCTTTGCTCCTCCTCCCTGCATCTGGGGGGCAGGCACGGTCGCGGGGTGGGGGGAAGAAGTGAGGAGGCCACTAACGGGGCAGAGATGTGAGCGCAAACGAGAAGTTGCGTAGGCTACACCTGGGGTATTGCAGTCGGGTATCTTGGAGGTCTGGAGAAAGAGGGAGGGTCTTTACCCTCAAGAAGCAGAGTTCCGCCGTGGAGCTGGCCGTGCTCACTTATTCATTCAACTCTGGAGTCAAGCCCTATTTGTGTGCTAAGCTCAGTGGAAGACAGCGAATTGCTGCGTACCCAGTGCCGCACTTAAGATCTTAGCCTCAAGGGGCACCTGGGTGGCTCAGTCGATTGAGCGTGGGACTCTCGATCTCAGCTCAGGTCTTCATCTCACCGTCATGAGTTAGAGCCCAGCATCTTTAAAAAAAAAAAAAAAGATCTTGGGGCACCTGGGTGGCTCAGTTGTTAAGCATCTGCCTTCGGCTCAGGTCATGATCCTGGAGTCCTGGGATCGAGTCTGCTTCTCCCTCTCCCACTCCCCCTGCTTGTGCTCCCTGTCTCTCACTGTGTCTCTCTGTCAAATAAATTAAATCTTAAAAAAAGATCTTGTCCTCAAGGTGGTTGCAGACTGGCCGGCAAGCTGGCATGCATAAAAATACATAAAATTCAAAAGAGAGATTGTAGTCAATTCAGGTAATGTTGAAAGGGAGTTTGGATAACCGAAAAGCATTGCATCTTAAGAAATAATAATGGGGCGACCATTTATTAGGTACTTTTAATTTTATTTTATATTTTTAAGATTTTATTTATTTATTTGAGAGAGAGACGGAGAGAGAGCACAAGCCGGGGGTGGGGTGGGGGGGCAGAGGGAGAAGCAGACTCCCCGAGGAGCAGGGAGCCCGATCCCAGGACCCTGAGATCATGACCTGAGCCGGAGGCAGACACTTAACCAACTGAGCCACCCAGGCGCCCCTTATGAAGTACTTCTACATCAAGCACTTTATATGTGTTATTTAATGCTCATGAGAGTGTCATTAATTTGGTACAATTTTTATCATTCTCATGTTACAGAAGAAGAAATTGAGATGCAAAAACATTAAGTAACTTACCTGGCTAGCAGGTGGAAAAACCAGAACCCAAATCCAGGTCTATGGGATGCCAAATATTAGCAGGGGTGGGGGGAAAGAACTACAAATAGTTACAAATACTTACTGAGCATCTATTGTGCACCAGGCTTTTTTCCAGGCACAAGGAATTTGGCAATTTCCTCAGCCTGAAATGCCTTCCCCTGGTCTCCACAAGCCCCAAAAGGGAACTGAGAAAAAAAGAGGGTGGGTGGGAGTGGGGAGGGGGGAGAAGCTGAAGTTGGGGGGACAGGATGGGAGAGAGGGGGGAGGCCACAGTGGAGGGAAACTGGCAATGTGGGGGAGGGAGAGGCCACAGCCCGGGCAGCCCTGTCCTATCAGCATATCTGGGAAGGGGGTGGGGTGCGTGGAATTTCTGGGAAGGAGAGAGAACAGAGGTGTTTGGTCCTGAGGTCTTTGTCCTCCTTGGGGTCTGTTTGCTTAGTGTCTTCGAAGTCAGGGGTGGGAGCGCTAGGCAGGAGAGGGGCTGGGCATGGTGGAAGCCTGCTGGGGAAGAATCTAGGTGGGAAGAGAAGGTCTGTTACCCCTGCTCCAAAGAGACCCAGACTCTGGGCTGCGGATTCCACGCAGCGGGGCCCTTCTCCTCACCTGCTAGGGAGCTTCATACCAAAAACATTCCAGAAAGCAGGCTCAGAGAGATGACGCTGGGCCCCCCAGGGCAGAAGGCTGGAGCCTTAGGAATATTTCGTGCCACATCAGCGCTTCCGGAATGTGAATAACCCAGACAACGGACTTGGGGGGGGGCAGGGTGGGTGAGGGAGCGAAGTGGGGGGGCAGCTGGGAAACAGGAAGGACCTTCTGAAACCAAGACAAGAAACATCTCCGTCAGAATCCTGCCCCATTCTTGGTCCTTCCCTAGGGCAAGTCCATCCGGACTGTCCCTGAGTAGAAATCCCCTTGCTGGGGAGTACCGGGACTCCTCTGTGTGGAGCGGGGGAAACCCCCCTGGCATGGTAGCCTGTCCCCACCGTCAGGACGACCCCTTGGTTTCTCCTTCAGCCCATCCATTGGGGGCTACCTTGAACCCTCCTGGGTTGGGGGGGAAGCTCATGCGAAGGGAAAATGGCAACCAGGGTGGGCCCAAGACAAAAGATTAGCTGGAGAGCCTGGACATGTTTAGGCAGAAGAGGGCATTTTTAGGCATTATGGGAAACCACATAATAGATGACAGGGATGGTCTTCTGAAAACGTGAATACACTTGTAAGCTCGTGGCTCAGAAAGCAGTACTGAGACCAACGGGTAGGGGCTTCTGAGGCGCAGGATTCAGATAAGGCAATCACCTGCAGAATGTGTTCCTTCATTCCTTCCAGAAGTATTTGCCTCCAGAGTGCCGGCAGCATGCTCTAGGGGATATGTCTGTGAACAAAATTGACAAAAATCTCTACTCTCATGGGGCTGCCATTCTAGTGGAGGTAGATAGACAAAGCAGTAGGTACAATAAAGAAGTAAATTATACTGTATGTTCCCAAGTCCTAAATACTAGGAGAATAGGGTTGGAGTGCAGGGTTGGAGGGAAGAGGGAATCAAATTCTAAATGATCAGAGAAAGCCTCACTGACGAGGTGGCATTTGTACAAAGACCTGGAGGGAGTAACCCTGTGAATATTTGGGGGAACAGTGTTCCCGGGGTAGGGAATAGCCAGTACAAACTGTGAGGCTGGAGCAGAATGAGTAAGGAGAGCGTGGTGGAGATAGGTAAGAGGGGTAAGGAGGAGTGAGGGTGGAGATCACACAGGGCCTTGTGAGCCATTATTCAAACTATGGCTTTTATTCTGAGTGAAATGGGGAGCCAGTGGGAGTTCTGAGCAAAGGGAGGGAATGGCATGATCAGACTTTTTTTTTTAATTTTTTTTTTAAAGTTCCTCTAGCTGTGTGTTGAATATAGCTGGGGGATGGGGTGAGAGACAAAGATTTTTGTCCTGAAGGACTGAAAGGAGGACTTCTGTTAGCTGAGACAAAAAAGGTTACAAGTGGAGGGCTGTGGGGGAAGCGAGGGAGCCCTTGGACCTCAATGCAGATAAGAGGTACAAAGAGTCTAGAATTTGGGAAAGAGCTGTGAGTTGGGTGAGTGATAGGGATTTAGCAGTTATTGCTTGAAGAACTTTCTGCTTTGTGTGCAGACTAGACAATCTGCGGAGTCCCTGAGTTATGAAGATCCTAGGGTTTTATTGAATCGGAGGGCAGGTGTTTCCATAGCCGATCACTCGCCGGAGAGCTTCAAAGTGGGGCAGGTGGCTGGTGCTGAGCCAGGCAGGCAGTTTTGCCTGGTTGGGGTCAGCTTTCTTCTCTTGAAGAGGACCCAAGGCTTTCTCTTAGGGATGGGGAGAAGGTGGGAGAAATGGTCCTTCCTATAGTTGAACCTTCCTGAGACTCGGTTTCCCCATCTGCACAACGAGAGGGCTGTACTAAACACTTCTCAAGGCCGTCCAGCGCTGAAACTTTGGCCCTGCACGTCTTCAAAGGCTTTCACAAAAATGTTAGGAATGTCGCCCTTGGGCCAGGGCCCTGCCTCTGACATTGGCAAAGGGGATGAAAGTCGCCTTGTGCCACCAAGGCTGGGAGAAAGAGCCAGCTCCTCTCTTCCTGTGTTTCGGAACTTCCTGCTTCAGATCATGGGGGAGCTTGAGCACTGCCCACGGAGGGCCAGGGAATCTGCATTTTAACAAGGACCCATACATAAGCTACCACTTACTCATACTCACCTGGAGTAAGTTCTCAACCTTCGGTGTGATTGGAGACACTTGCCAGGCTTGTTAAGACGCAGACTCCCTGGCCCTCCGTGGGCAGTGCTCAAGCTGCCGCCTTTAGAGGGATCTCACACCGCTGGGCATGCGGCTCTCTCTGGAAACAAACCTCTCTCTGTCATTCTGCCTCCTTCTGGCTCTAAAATTCTTCCCTCACTGGAAGCCCCCATCGTTTTAAGTCATCTCTTCCCGGGTCTCTGCAGCCTCCAGTCCTCTCCCCGAGCTCATCTCACTTTCTCGATGAGCTAATCCCACCTTCTCGATGTCACGGTGTCACTGTTTCCCCTCTCCGGGGGCATTTAGGTCAAGCTGGGGGAAATGAGTCATCCTTGGGTGGGGGAGGGGCTTCAAGTCCATAAATGGGCAAAAGCTCTGATTTCAGCCTTCCGTCTCCAGGAAAGGGCCGGTCCCTCCCCTCTGCCATCCTCCTCCCCCAGAGGAATTCCCCAAAGACAAGGAAGGCATGGGGTGGGGAGGCTGGCTTTGACCAGTGGAATTCTAGAAACAGCAGAGCTTTTTAGGGAGATAGGTTCCAGGCTGACTCAGCTTCCCTGATAAACAGACACTGCCGGCCAGGATTTTCCCAGCCCAGGAGGCCAAAGCCCCGTTTCCGGGTGGAAGTGTTCAGCTCTGCCTTTGGAGTTGAGGGCCCAGCCAGTACCACCTCCCTAGGGCACTGGGAAGGCCGGGGGGAGGGCTCTGCACTTCGAGGCCTCTAGACTCAGTTACTGTAGCAGGACTGGCCACCTCCCCACCTGGAAGCTGGAGGGGAAGGGTGCCATGACCTTTCACAGCTCCCCAGCCCAGACTCTGAATCACCCTCCTTGCTTGGCCTTAGGTGTCTCTCAGGCTTCCTGATCCCCGGCCGTGGTCACTGCTGTGCCCAAGTAGGTGGGTGCTTGCTTGGCGGCAGCTTCACCCTTGAAGCAGGTCCGCCGCTGGCATGGATCTTGCCTCTGTTAAGGGACACTGCTGGTTCTGCCTCCCACCCCAGTGCCCAGGCCCCTGTGACTGGAAAAGCCACGGGAGAGGCCAGGTGGTGCCTGAGGAGAGCTGGGTGGCCCGCCAACAAGCCTCACCTGGTGGCCAAGTTTGAGTCCTCACCATCCAGGGTCTGGGCCGGCCCTGCTGCAGAAACCTTGCTTACGACAGGCTCAGGAGGCTCAGGGGCAGACTCACAAAGCCCTAGATACAATCAGAATGCCAATTCATTGACTTATAATGAAAAATGTAACTGCTGTGGGGCACCTGGGTGGCTCAGATGGTTAAGCGTCTGCCTTCGGCTCAGGTCATGATGCCAGGGTCCTGGGATCGAGCCCTGCATCGGGCTCCTGGCTCAGCAGGGAGCCTGCTTCTTCCTCTCCCTCTCCCTCTGCCTCTGCCCTTGCTCATGCTGGCTCTCTCTGTGTATCTCTGTGTCTCGAATGAATAAATAAAATCTTAAAAAAAAAAGTAACTGCTGTCAAACCAACCAGATATTTGGGTTTGCTGATGAGCACGTTCACTGTGGGGGGGCCGTTTCACGTAAGGGGAAGCCAAAGTTCAGCAGGAAGGTAACTCCGAGAGCACGGAAGGAGGGCCAGGAATGCTAACGGAATGGCCTTCACGGACTGGCAGGCTGGCCTCTGCCAGGACACCCTTCCCCAGCGCAACTCTGGAGAGAACCCCACACACATCTTTGGTGCCAAAGAGACCATCTCACGGGCTTAGCGCATCCTTTCTTGAGGCAGAGCACATTGCAACTCTTCGGAGAGTCCCTCTCCTAGTTCACACCCCACCAATCATATTGCTGCAGGGCTTAAATGAAACAACTCATCCACTCGCCCTGTAAGCAATACCTCATCAACGAAAACCGAAGGAGTGAGAGTAGGTGCTCAGTAAATGTTTAATAAAGGGTCTCCACCTGCTTTGTGGGCCCCAGCCCCTTATAAAGGGGGATCTGATAGTTAAATCAGTGAAAACCCATCCCCTCATAAACCCATCAACACGTATTGAGAACTTACTATTGTTCTAGGTGCTGTGGAAAATACAGAAGCAATAAAGGGACGGTCCCCTCCCTCAAGGAATTACTATATAATAGAATTGAAGCTATAAACGAACACCTACGGGAAGATCATGAGCAGCACAAGTGGGTGTGCCAAGGGTGTGTGTCTGGCACAGAAAATGTGTAAGATCCTCAAGTCCCACTGGACTTGGTTGTGATGGGACCACTCGTGTGGACGAGGGATAGACGGCTGGCTGTTGGGGTCCTCACTCTTTGGTCACTGGATTCGTCAGTAAAGGGATAAGCCCTGCTGACTGGGGGCTCCAGGCGCCCAGGTCCTGAGGCAGGCTCTCACTTGAGACCACCAGCTGCAATGTGAGAAAGCCACAGCCCATGTTAGACTCACTCCCACCCCATCTAACTGTCACGGGAAACAGGGAGGGTCAGAAGGAGCAGACACACACCAGGTAGGGACGGGGGATAGAGTTGGTTACCTCCCTCCCTCCCTTGCCGGCCCTGGTTGGGGGTAGGGTGGGGCAGCAAGCGGCAGGCTCATCCATTCTTTTCTCCCTGCCTGGAGGGGTTTACCTTCTTTATTTTTTATTTATTTATTTACTTTAAAGAGCTATTTATTTATTTTAGAGAGAGAGCAAGCAGGGGGAGGGGCAGAGGGAGAGGGGGAGAGAGAATCTGGAGCAGACTTGCTGCCAAGCGCAGAGCCTGATGCCAGGCTCCATCTCACAACGCTGAGATCACAACCTGAGCGGAAATCAAGAGTCGGACACTCAACCAACCGACTGGGCCACCCAGGTGCCCCTGCTTTACCTTCTTTAGATGCCTCTCAGAGCCTCAAGATGAGGCAGAGTTGCAATTCTCTCTCTGTCTCAGCTGAGTCAACTTGGTCCACTTGTGTCCCATACCCTTGGATCAGCATCTCTCTCAGCTGAGTCAACTTGGTCCACTTGTGTCCCATGCCCAGGCCCCTTGGGTCAGCATCTCATTAGACCCGCTTTTCCACCCCTACTGGGGCAATGGGTAAGATCCAGCCTCAGCTTCCTCCCACCCCCACTACTTAGCTCAGAAAGAAGAACCAGCTTGGAATCACATTAAATGATGTGTTCAGTGTCATCCCATCCCCACCCCAAATTAATTTCAGGGGCAAGGGAGCTGGTACTGATCATCACCGAAGTCTCTGGTGTTGCTCTAGAGCCCCAGTTCCCAAAGAGAGGTCCAGGGGACCCCAGGGGTGTTCCCCAAATCCTTCCAGAGGACACATAAGGTAAAAACTGACTTTCTAATAATATGACAATATCATTTACCTCTTCACTCTCATTCTCTAAGTGTACAGTGGAATTTTCCAGGGGCTTCATGATATGTGATGTTACAACAGACTGAATGCTGAAAGAGATGTGAGGTTCCAATTCTGCCCAACAATGTGAATGGACTTAACTCTGTGAGGTGTACACTTAAAAATGACTAAGATGGTGAATTTTTTGCTATATATTTTTTTACCACGATTCTTTTTAATTTTCAAGAACAGAATCTAGCTTTCTTTCATTAAGCCAGACATTAAAAACATTTGCACAAATGTACAACAATGCCTCTCTTCTCACTATTTTTGCTTATTTGTTCTTGAAAATAGAGTTTATTTTTGGAGAAATGTTTTGTTCATGTAAACACATAATGAGTTATTACTATTACTTTTTAACTGTTCTTTGAAAATAACAAATATTTTTTAAAATTTGTTTTAATTTCTAATCTGGTAAACATCAACTCACCCACATGATGGCTCTTTGAGTGTCCTCAATAATTTTCAAAAGTGTAAAGTGATCCTGAGACCAAGACATCTGAAAGCCAATGCCCTAGTGAGAAGGAATAGAGCAAGTGGGGTTGCCAGAGGAACTATAGGGTGCCCACGTGAATTTGAATTTCAGATAAATGAGTAAAGTGTTAGTGTAAGATTTTTTTTAAACATTTTATCTATTTCTTTGTAAGACCGGGGAGAGCACAGCACGGGGAGCAGCAGAGAGAGGGAGAAGCAGACTCCCCGCGGAGCAGGGAGCCTGATGCGGGGCTCGGTCCCAAGATCCGGGGATCCTGACCTGAGCCGAAGGCAGACGCTTAACCATCTGAGCCACCCAGGCGCCCCAATTGTTTTTATTTTTTTCAAAGATTTATTTATTTTAGAGAGAGAGAGTGCGCACGCATGAGCAGGGAGAGGGGCAGCGGGAGAGGGAGAGACTCTCAAGCGGACTCCGCTCCATGCGTGGAGCCCAACATGGGGCTCCATCTCACGACCCTGAGATTGTGACCTGTACTGAAACCAAGAGTCACACACTTAACTGACTGAGCCACCCAGGCGCCACATGTATTAGTGTAATATTGCCTGGAATGTGCTGAACTAAAAAATTATTTGTTGTTTATCTGAAATTCAAATTTATTTCTTTTTATTGTTTTTTTTATGTAGGCTCCAAGAGCAGCACGGAGCCCAACATGGGGCTTGACCTCAGCTGAGATCAAGAGTCGGAAGCCCAACCAACTGAGCCACCCACAGGCGCCCCTGAAATTCAAATTTAGATGGGCGCTCTGTATTTTTATTTGCGAAATGAGGCAACGCTGATGGCAGGAAAGATTTAGGTTAGACTGAGAAGAATTTGGGTCAGACAATGGGATTCTGACCCAGGAACGGGAGGAGAATTCCCTCTCCTGGACAGCTTTTTGGAAAGCGACTATGCCATGGGGCTGTGCGTGGGGCTAAGGGTCACAGCCTGGGGGGACAAAGGATCTTCTGTGAGCTGGGCCCCAAGACTCACCCACCCTCCCAGAAACCTAGGCGAGGCTGAAGGGCCAAAGTTGTAGAAAGTGAAACACCTCTTAGGTTGCTGTTATTTAAAGAGGGAAGTGACAGTGGGGGGGTGACGAGTGGGTGGGGGCAGGGTAGAATGTCAAAAACATGAGGCAGTGAGGTCATTCACCTCTCCTCTCCCGGTGAGCTCTGCTAAAAATAGTTGTGGTTGAGGTCGAGTCAAGGGCAGCTGGGAGGCTCGGGGGTTGACTCTGGGTGGGGCTGTGCAGAGGTTCAGCTGGGGTGGTTGGGGCTTCTGGCCAGGCAGCAGGAAAACCTAAGAAGTTTGGGTCTAGAAATAAACAGAGACCGAGAACTGGCTTCGGGAGCAGCCCAGAGAAAGGCTCTGCCCTCCAGCTAAGAGAATGGAGGGAGGATGGGCCAGTGATGGGTCCCTCTTCCCATCAGCCTCGGGGAGCTCTAAGAAGCCCTTTCCATGAAGAGGAGAGTTGTGCCTCCGAGATAAGACTTGCAGGGAGGTGACCATGCTTTTAAATTTTCTCTACTCCGTCCTCGACCTTGTCCCCAGCCCTGAGGATCCCGGATGGATGGAAATGTGGTCCCTGCCCTTCAGAGCCTGCAAGTCCAGTGGAGGAGACAGCAGCATAAATGCTATAGGATCCCATGAATTCACTGGGACAAGAGTTCATAATGGAAGACCCAAGCGAAGCTGAGCCCCTCCCTCGGCAACCCCCCAGTCCTGGTCCAGGCTGCAAACCTGCAGAGAAACGGGGCGAGCTCCAGACCCCTCCTCTGCTCAGCTTTGCCACCTGCAGCAAAGAGAAAGAACCTGGTTTGGGAAAGAACTGAAAAAGGACAGGTTTTCTCTCTGAAGCCTTCTCCTTCACCTATCACAGCTTAGGAAAAGGAGTTAGATGCTTTTTCAGAGGGGTTGTAAACACCATTTTGGCTTTCAGTTAAGAGGGAAGTGGGCAGTGGGAGGGGGCTGGCCTACTTTGACCCTGGAGGTCTGGGACCCAGCTTGAAGTCACAGAACACTTGGACGCAGAAGACGGTTCCTCCTTCCCGGAATCTGGAGCTTATGGGACCAACTGGACTGAGCCCCTCCTGCCAGCAGCCAAGGGGGGGATACCGAGTCCAGAGCTCCAGCCTGCTAGGGGCACAGTCCTTAGAGGGGTCAGAGAGTGACCAGGCAGCGCCTGACAGGGTTCTGAACACGGCCGGGTGGAGGGAGCAAGGCCCTCTGCCAAGGCGCACTAGGGGAAAGCTTCTTGAAGGGAGTGAGCTGGGCCTTGCCGGCTGAGTAGTTTTCTGGGTCAAGTAAAGGGGTTTTAGGAAGCAAGAACGTCTTGGCAATTTAACCCTGACCTCAAATAGTCAAGTGTGGTGTCTGTGTGTAAAACTCATCCACTTAGCTACACTCTCTCCTGAGCCCTGCCTCCTTTCCCACCACATTTTATTCTCACTGGTGTGCGCTCCTACCAGGGGAGGGGTCTGCACTCACCTGGAGGGAGAGGAGGGGGTCAGGGCCTCTTTCTCTGTCCCTTGGGTTCCTGGGGTTCAGGGTTCGGGTTCCAGGCCTGGTTTCTGCCCCTGTCCCTCCCCTCCTACAAGTCACAGCCTGGCCGCCTGGCCCTTGTCTGCCTTTGCCAGGACGGAGGCCTCTAGAATCACAGCTCACCGCGGGGGCCTCGGCAGAGCAGCGTCAGGAGCCCCCTGGCTACGGGCAGGGCCGGGCTCCCTAGAAGCCAAGGGCAGCTGAGGAGGACAAACCGAGAACTGAGCGTATTTGGCAACTTCTGAGGAAAGAATTCAAGAATAGATGGGGATTGGGAGTGGACATCACATTCCTGAAGTGCTGTCTAGTGGATTCTACAGGGAGAGAGATCGTAATTCAGCAAAAAGAAATACTTTCTAATACTGAGCTCTGTCCTGCATGATGGACTGGGACTCATCACTGCCCCACCTGCTTGTCCTGCCGGAAGGGAATAAATTGCAGGGTCTAAGCTCTATGCCGGAAGAAGATGGAGAAAGAACAACAACCACACAGGGACTCGGGGACAGTGGGTGATGCCCTGGGGAGGTGGGTGGGGCAGGGTAGCAGGGCAGGAGCGAGCAGGCCCCTGTGGCCTCTGCTGGCTTTCACAGGGGAGTCTGCTGTGACCGCCTGGGGTTGCTGAGCTCCATGGACCCGGATGCGGGGTGCTGCGCAGGGCGGGCAGCAGGCTGGGCAAGGACAGAGGAAACTGGCAACCGAGGAAGGCTGGTCTCCAGCCCCCATGGAGGACAACTTGGGGTGGCATGGGCTGGGCCCAAGGTGTGGGGATGGGAAGATGGCTTATTGGTGAGTCACCCGCGGCCATTGTCTGCTCCTGCCCCCTCTGGGGGAGGGTGGCTGGGGGAGACAAAGCAGCTGGCCCGCCGGGCCTGTGAGGACTGGTTCCCCACTCCCACCCTCCCGGCTCCAGGGGCCATCGGAGCTTGGCCCACCACACAGGAAGGCAGGGCTGCTGAGCGGGCTTTGGGTGGGTGTGGCTGGCGGAGGCTGCCCGACTCAGCTCACCCCTTGCTGAGGGCTTGTGGTGGTCTCGCAGCGGGCCTGTGGGAGAAGCCGCCCGGCCTGGCCTAGCAGAGGAAGCTGGAAGGTGTGCCCCGTGTCTAGGGATCACACCTGAGCCCGAGAGGCGCAGCCTCCCAGCCACACCCTGCCTAAACGCCTTCCAAACCTGCTCTCACCTAGCAGGCCTGTCGAGCACCCCACCCTCCCTTGGGGCCCCAGGGGAGTCTGGGGAGAGCCAGGGTAACTCGGGGTTGGTGTCCACGGCGGCCACCCCTGCCCCTCTCCAGTGCCTGGTCGGGTCCCAGGGGCAGGGATGGCCTCCTACCCGCCCATCCCGCCCAAGTCTGGGTCCCTGATGTCTCCTGGGGTCAGAGGTCACAGAAGTGCAGGTGACAGGGTTGTTATCTGTATGGGGAAACTGAGGTCTGCAGAGGCAGAGACATGTCGCCGTGGGAAGGTGGCGGAGGGAGGACCCTGTGGGAGGGACTGTTGCCCTCCCAGGCCCCAGCAGGCCTCCAACTTGGGAAAGGTCGGAGGCTGAGGGCTACCTTGCAGCCCTGCTGTTGCCTCCTATCCGAAGGTTCTGGAGCTTAGGGGCTGGGTCAATACCGGGGCTGCCCTCCGGGTGGGGGGACGGCAGCAGGGGCTTTGGAGCCAGACGGACATGGGTCAGAAGCCAGGTTCCTGCCCCCTCCTGCCAACAGGAGCTTGAGAGGCGCCCAGACCTCACTGAGCCTCAGTCTTCTCGGCTGTAAGATGACGATACCATCCATCTCACGCCGCAAAATGTTTTACATCTATCCTCTCCCTCAACTCTGCAAGCAACACGGAGGGAGCCACGGTCCTGTCCGCCCCGCAGGTGAGAGCAATGAGAACGCAGGGGGAGGAGCCCAGCCGCGCCAGGCAGGGTCCTGGGATCCCCGCAGGCAGGAGACCCGTGCCTGATCCAGGGCCATGCCCTTGACCCTGGTACACTCTGCTGTCTCCAAGGATGGCTGGGAGAAATGACGTGGGGCCGGCAGCTAGAGGGACAGAGTGCGGGGAGCAGGGAGCCGAGCCCCGTTTCTGTGAGGGGACGAAGGAGGACGAGGGGCATCTCAGGCAGAGGGTGCCAAGAGGGTCCAAAGCAGAGGCAGCCGAGGGGGCTGCTCGGAGGGCAGGGACCCACCCCGAGGACCCTCAGCTGTGCCTGTGGCTTTGGGCTCGTGGAAGGGGAAGGACTGGAAGTCGAAGCAACTGACAGCAAGAGACAGCGAGCTGGGGCTGGGGTGGCGAAGGCGGCCCCTTGGTGTCCATGAGCCGGTGGGGCTGAGGAAGGTAGGCCAAGCTGCTGACGGTGCTTTCCTCTGGAGCAGGCGTCTTGAGGGATAATTTTACTCTCTACACCCTTCTGTTGTTTGCAGTTTTTCAATGACTGTGCGTGATTTGAATTTCCTTTTAAAGGAAGAATAAGACTGGGAGGCCATAGGTCAAATGCTAATAGGGGCACCACTGGTGGTTTGAATTTCCTTGTTAAATTTTCTTTTCTTTTCTTTTTTTTTTTTTTTTAAAGATTTTATTTATTTATTTGACAGAGAAAGACACAGCGAGAGAGGGAACACAAACGAGGAGTGGGAGAGGGAGAAGCAGACTCCCCGCCGAGCAGGGAGCCCGATGCGGGGCTCGATCCCGGGACTCCAGGATCATGACCTGAGCTGAAGACAGTCGCTTAAGCAACTGAGCCACCCAGGCGCCCTAAATTTTCTTTTTTTTGTTTAAGATTTTATTTATTTGAGAGAGAGCGCGCATGCGCACAAGTGGGGGGAGGGGCAGAGGACAAGGGAGAGAGACAGGCAGGCTCCCCACTGAGTGGGAAGCCCAAAGCGGGGCTCGATCCCACCACCCTGAGATCATGACCTGAGCTGAAGCAGATGCTTAACTGACTGAGCCACCCAGGCGCCCCTCCTTGTTAAATTTTCTTCGACAAACATGTATTAATGATACTCAGAAAAATATTTTTAAATGAGATTACATCTGTAACATGTCTAGAGCTGCACTGTCCCCGTACAAACTTCCACCATGATGGAAATGTTCTCTGCCTGTGCTGTCCAGTACGGCAGATGCTGGCCACACATGGTTACTGGGCACTTGCAATGTGGCTGGTGCAGCTGAGGAGGTGAACTTCTCATTTTGTTTGATATTGACTCATTTAAATTTAATTTTAAAGAGCCCTGGCTTGTGAGAGTCCAATAAGACTGAACGATAATGCTGGGTCTTAGGAGTCAGCTTCCTGCCCCGCCACCATCTGAGCCCCGCTGACAAGAGCTTTCTCCCCTACCCTCTCCCTCCTCCCTGGCTTCAGAGTTTCCTCTATGAAGCGAGGAGTCAGGGCCCCATCCACCTCCCCCGTACCATCTGACCTTCCATCTTTGATGGTCGTGCCTCCATCAAACCCCTCCCTGTGTGTGTGTCATGGTGGGGACATCTCCCACAGGCGAGAGCCTAGGCTCAGCACCCCTGACTGTGGTGATCTTGGGCAGTCACCTCCCGTTTCTGGGTCTCAGTTCCCTCATCTGTATAATGGGAGTATTGGCCAGAGATTCCATCAAGGCCCCATGGCCCTGCAGCTAACTGCTGAGGTCACAGGGTGGGATCACGGGCATGGCCAGCTATACCGGGCACTGTTGGCAAGAGGGACTTAAGGCAATGAAGCGGACTTGCTGAGGCTCTGGGTTGGGTGAAAAACATGTGACAAAGGATGTGTCATCGAGCAAAGAGAACTTGGCCAATCCAGCTCCCCTCTGGCAGTTACCTGCTCTTCCTTAGATCATAATTCCATATTAGCAGTTACCAAGCTGTATTGTCATCTGTCTATATTTATCTTTCTTTAAGGGTAGATTTCGAGGTGCTCAAAGAGGAAAAGTTTGTGCAGCTCACCTCAACATTGTCCGTTACATAAAGCAGATATTCATACGGGTTTGATGAACAGAGAAAAGAATGGCTCCTTGGGAACCCCCAGCCTTTCCCCTCTGGGACTGAGCATTACACTCTGGGGCTTAAAGGACCCCGCCTTGGGAAAACACAGAAAGCCAGTGGAGTTTGTACAAGTTTTGTCTTCCATTTCTGACTCTTTGAAAGTTGTTTTGGGTTTTTTTTAATCAACTTCCCCCACCCCCCACCCTAATCTTATCTTTCTCTGGCAGAGTAAAGAAAGTGTTTAATGGGATAAACTAATTCATACTAAGAGGCTCATGGTTTTACCCCTCCTCAGGTCACCTGCCTTGCACATGAAGAAGCAACGCGTAACCTAACCATGGGTGTCAGGCTTCAGTTATGAGCAGGGGTGCCGTCTGCAAGCCCAGCTCTGTCTCCGGTCTGCCATTCACCAGCTGTGCCCATGAGGAAGTTCCCCCATCTTGCTGAGACTCAGTTTGCTTATCTGTAGGGCTTGCCACACTCCAGGGCTGAGGTGAAGATCAAATGAATCAGTGCATGCAAAATTTCTCAGTTGAAAAGGTCCCAGACAGAAAAAGGGATCGAAATTGCCATGACTTTGGGCCAGGCTGGGCTTTCCCACACCCTCAAATCATACGTGAATAGACCATGGCTGTGTATGGAAGCTACCACCTCCTTTTTAATCTTACAGCTGTCAAGCAGAGAGGAGAACCCTGGTATCGCTTTCATCTGTAGCCCCACCCCTGGGGGAGGGCGAGAGGGAGGCCAGGATGCCCCAAGGAGCCCACCAGGCTCCTCTCACTCCCCTGAGACCCCTGGGCTCCCCCTCACCGCCCCCCAGCCTGAGCATCCAGCAGTGAGGACCCCTGTGGTGGTTAGAACGTGGGCCTTGAGGGCGCCTGGCTGGCTGAGTCGATAGAGCATGCCACTCTTGATCTCGTGGTTGTGAGTTCAAGCCCCACATTGGGCGTGGAGCCGACTTTAAAAAAAAAGAAAAAGAAAAAAAAGAACCTGGGTCCCGGACCTCTCGTTGCTCCATCTGACTGCTCTGTCAGCACATGGTGCTGCTCACAGACCTCAGCCAAGCCAAGCCTCCCCTCCACACTGTAGGGGGCCTGACCTTGAGTTAGGTTCATGCAGGGACACCTCTTTGGATCTTCCCAGAGACTCATTAGCGACATCAACCTCTCCATCCTAAGTTCTCCATTTGTGTAGCCTTGGGGACACTGAGGCCCCAGAGAGGTTCCATGACCTGCTTGGTATCACACAGCATAGCTGAGTGTTAGCCCCCAAGCCCCAGAAGTTCTGGGGTGGGCGTTGCCTTTCCTCTCTGAAAGCTGTCCTCATTCCTGCTCCTTCCCAGTGCAGTGGACTAAGAAAGCCCCTCCCCAGCAATCCACCCTCCGGGGTGTTGGCTGGGCAGCCCTGATGCCTGAACCACATATTCCTTCCCCATGGAATGATGCCTTCTACCTGGCTTGCAAAGCCGGGACCTGACCCAAGGCCCCTGCTGTAGGACACTCACCCTTCTTGCCTCCTTTTTTTTTTTTTTTTAAGATTTTATTTATTTTATTTGAGAGAGAGAGAATGAGAGACAGAGAGCATGAGAGGGAGGAGGTCAGAGGGAGAAGCAGACTCCCTGCCGAGCAGGGAGCCCGATGCGGGACTCGATCCCGGGACTCCAGGATCATGACCCGAGCCGAAGGCAGTCGCTTAACCAACTGAGCCACCCAGGCGCCCCCCTTCTTGCCTCTTACCCATCCTGCAATGCTCTGAGAAACCTCTAAAGCTCTCCATCAGACTGATGCACTCTCTCCCGGGACCGCCCACCCCAGCCCCGGCCCCAGCATTTACCTCTGCCTTCCCTTGTTTCGGAGGGGGGTGTGTGTGTGTGTGTGTGTGTGTGTGTGTGTGTGTGTCCGTCCACTAGGCTGTGAGCTCCATGAGGGCAGGGACCATGTCTTACTTTACTTACTGCTCTGAATCGTGTTTCTGAAATTTAACTGAACCTAAGGTGGGGTGGTTTGGAGGCCACACACCTGGACCCTCGGCCACTGAACTCTGATGAGAGTTCCAAGGCTAGCAGAGGAGGAAGAGGAAGGAGAGGAAGGAAGGAGTCCCCCTTTCAGCCCCTTTCTCCTAAGCAACCATGTTGCATCTCTCAGGTCTTCCCATCTGCGGCCCCGCCTGGCTGAGAAGATGAGGAAGAAGGTCCCGCCGGAGACACGTAACAGGTCTGTGTTGGTGACTTGTCTCTCACGTGAGTTCATTTAATGCCCAGTTTCGTGGGAAACCCTCTTCTCCTCACCTCCACAGAGCTGGGGACCCGAGAGGGTGGGAACGAGCCAACTCAGCCTTCCTGCAGGAGACCAGAGAGCAGAGCCCCCAGACCAGCCAGAGAGACCCAGATCTTTCTGAAGCATTTACCTCAGGCTCGTCTCCTGTGAGCTGAAATTGCTGTAAGCACAACCAAAGGGGTGCGCCTGGGAGGCTCAGTTGGTTAAGCATCTGCCTTCAGCTCAGGTCATGATCCCGGGGTCCTGGAATCCAGCCCCGCATCGGGCTCCCTGCTCAGCGGGGAGCCTGCTTCTCCCTCTCCTTCTGCCTGCCGCTCTGCCAGCTTGTGTTCCCTCTCTCTCTCTCTCTCTCTCTGTCAAATAAATAAATAAAATCTAAAAAAAAGGACAACCAAAGGAAGGCAACCAAAGAGCCTTTAGCTGGAAGGTACATGGGCAGCAGAGCCCAGGCACCTGATCAGACTTCAGGGAATCTCCTCTGGGTGCTTTTGGAAGCAGAGCCAACTTGGTGGGTAGCTGCCTGGAGGCTGGTGCACAGTGGAGGGGACCTGTCCAGCACCACCGCCGGGGCCAGGCTACCTCATCTGGACAGCTGGCCTTGGGAGAGGGGAATCAAAGGCCAGGGATGGGCTGCCGGGGAGGGAGAGTCGCTCCTGGGAGGGGCTGAGTGTGGGAGGCAGGGCCGCCATCTCCAGCCTAGACTGCCCTTCTGGCTGACTCAGGTCCTGCCTGCAGGTCTGGATGTGCTGGGGCAAGTCCCAGCCTCCCTGCCATCCCTGCGAGCCGCGCCAGCATACTGGGTGGGGGCCCAGGTGCCTCCTTCCATTTTCATTCGGAGCTTGGCTACAACCCGTCCGGCTGAGGGGTCACTGCTGGCCACTTTTTCAAGTCCTGCCCAGCGCTGCCCACAAGGAGGTCAGAGCCCTGTCTGGGGGCCCCAGATGGCCCAGCAGCAGCCTTACAAGTATCTCCCCTAGGGCAGATCTGGGGGTGGCCTGGGGCAGGCACCCACATAGGACGTCTCCTCTGAGTCTCACAGAAGTCCTGCCACTCGGGTAGCACAAGCATCATCACATTTCAGATGAGGAAACTGAGGCCCATGACCTCACAGACAGGGAGTGGCTGAGTCTCCACTCAAACCTGGGCCTCTGGATGCTGATTCCGGAGCCCCCCTCTGGCTGGAGGAGGGAGGGCCCCGCGTACTCGTATACTCAGGACCAGGTGGCCGCAGCAGCTGGCCTGGGCCAAGCGGGCCTCATCCCGTCCTCCCTCAAGCTGGGGCCTGACCCCTTGGGACTAGGCCAGGTTTGTCCATAAGACTTAGGTGAAAGGCCTCTGGAATAAGAAGGCCCTCGGCTCCCGGGAAAGGGGAGCTGTGAGGGCCTCTCTTGGGCTGTCGGGGATCAGAGGCCGACTCCCCGAGTCACCCTCAGCCTTGAAGTTTTCTGCAGGGTCTACCTTTCACTTCCTGGGCAACTCTTCCGCCCTTGAACGTCCCCTGGGGTCAGGAACGAAGAGGAATTACAGCTGCCTTGAGTTAGTCTCTGACCATATTCTCAGTGCTGGCTACAGCCTCGAGGTGCAGAATGTCGTCTCTCTTGTACCCCAGACCCGCGAGCCCACACTCCTAGCGGTGGGTGAGGAGACGGCTCTGAGGGCAGCTAGAGCCTTGTCCGGGGTGAGTGACGGTGCTGAGATTTGAGCCCAGGGTTGGCAGGCCCCAAAGCCCACGCTCTAATACTGGGATCTGAACTTCACTTCACCGCCCCCGCTCTGATGGGGGAATGAAGCCTGCCATGAGGATCCTTCCAGGTGCCCCAGCTCCTGCTCCCTCTTCTCCCACCCCTGGGGCCCCAGGTCTCTCCTTCTGTCCCCTCCCTCCCCACCCTAGAATCAGCCCAAGAAAACTGTAGTAACCTGGAGCAGCGAGGGGTGAGTCACCTGCCTCCGCCTGTTGGCTGGCAGAGGGCTCGGTATCTGCCAGGGCCCCTGCCGCCGCTGGATCTTTCCGCCAGGCCGCCGGCAAAGCCAGCTCTGCAAGGGCACGGCCAACAGCGCGGCTCCTGCCGGCCACCTGTGTGCCCAGCGTTGCCCGAGTGCGAACACCAGCGCCAGGCCGAGAAGCGCTCTCAACTGCCCCCAGCAGGGGTTGCACACGGCCTGGCTGAGCCCCCCAGGCCCCCACGGGTGGCTTTAGGGCTCAGAGGACAGAGCCCCTGGGAAGGAGCCTGGCCCTGTCGGTCCTGCAGTCTGAAGGAGGATGGTCCCCTGCAGAGCAGGCCACCCCGGGAACCCGCAGTGGGAGAAGGAGGCAGGTGTGGAGTGGGGACAATTCACCCCCTTTTTACAGAGGGAAGGAGAGGCTCAGACACAAGCAAGGAAGTGTCGGTGACCATCGGAGGAACAAAACCCCACTCCCAGTCAGGGCAGAGCAGGGCTTTACTAGATGCCTCCCCTGTCAACTGAGGCCTCAGTGGCTCCCTCCTTTCTGCAGATGACTCTGTGGCTGGGGCTGATCTGTCCCCTTTTCTTGGACTTGTCACTTTGCAGCTTCAGTCATTAGCTGAGAATGACCCCTGCCCTCCCTCCTTCCCTCCTCCCTTTTAGTGCAGACTGGGGTTGGCAGGGACATTTAAGAGCCAATGCGGGGTGTTGGGGGGGATGGGGGGGAAGCACCTGACCTTGGGGAGGAATGTGGGAAATGTCTGCAGCCTGGAGCAGCTACCCCCCACCTGGAGCCCAAGAATGCGGCCCCCAAGGGAGGTGTGTGTGTGTGGTTGGAAGAGAAGGGGGTGCAGGGCCCAGGAGTGCCGAAGTGTGGGGGTGGCCCCATAAGGTCCCCTGCTGAGGCTCCTAGATGGTTACAGAGGGTGAGGATGAACTAATTCTGCCCTCCAGGGGGCGCCAGCACGCCACTCTCTCAGACCCACTTAGGGAGTGGCCCCTGACTCCTAGGCCCCCTCAAGCCCAGGGCCAGAGATGCAGCTGCAACTTGTGATTTCTCAGGCCCACAGCAGCACAGAACGTCGGAGCCCTTTGAAACCAGCAGCTACCACATCCATCCCCCATTACAGATGTGGGAACTGAGGCCCAAGAGGGGATAGGAAATCGGCCAAAGGTGCACTAATTATGGGCCAGGACTCTGGGCTGGGTGCCTTCCCCACACCCCCTCCTACACCCGGCTCCCTCCTCTCACTAGGAAGATTCGGGTGGCACCCCCACCCCCTCCACACACACACAAGGTCCTACAGGGTTCCTGCGGGGAATCCAGTGCCTTCTGTGAGCGCCCTGGACTGCCAGGGCCAGGAGCTGCACCCACAGGGCGGAGACTGGGGGCCCGGCCTCCGTGCTCAAAGCCTCACCGCAGCTCCTGGTGAGCAGGTGATCTGTGCTCTGGCTGGACGGTGGGATAAGGTCCCGGTAACTCTGGCAGATGCCCCTCGTCGGGACTGCACCCGGAGACCAGGGTAAGTAAGGACTCTGCTGCCCTCTCGCGGCCACACGTGGGGCCTGCCTGATGCTGTCCGCGCCTCGGGCATCTCTCTCCCAATCCCCTCCCCCTGGAAAGGGCTCCTGGCGGCCGGATGGGCTGGCATCGGCTCGCTTCCCTACCCTACCGCCGAGGCCACAGCTTTGGCTGCACAAAGCAGGACGGGAAGGGTGCGTGATGGTTTGTTCAGTGGCGGATCCTGGAAGAAGGTGGCCTCGGGCTAACAGGGGAGGCCCAGTCTGTTACCCAGAATGCCTGGGTGTGGGGAGGGACCCGGTGGTTTCCACGGCGATGGCCCCATCAACCAACACTAGACAGGATGCTTTGAAAACTTAGAGGATATTTATTTTTCAGGAAGGTCCACCACAGCTGACGGGCACTATTGTCCACCGCTCCAGGGGATTTCTCTTTCACTTTGCGAGAAATGCCCTCTCTTCTTGGAAGTGCCCGTGGGAAGGCTGGGATGTGAAGAGAAACCATACACAACACTCCAGAGCCTTAAAAAAATAAAGCAACAAACAACCTCCTCCACACAAATACACACATACAAAATAAATAGATGTATAAAAGAGAGGCTACGCTCCTCCCATCCTGGCCGAGGGGCTACTTTGGGAGAGTGGGGCTGGGTGGCTCTGTCCCCTTTCCCCCAGCCAGGATTATCCAGAGGCGAAATGGTATGGAAATGCCAGACAGCCGAGAACAAGCCGAGAACAAGCCCTGGCTTCCGGGAGAGGACCGGGCAGGCCGTCTCCCCGGAGCTCAGTGGGGGTAAGGTAACAAAGGAACAAATAAATAAATAAATAAATAGAACCCACCGTGCTCCCCGAGGCCTAAGGGCTTAGACTGAGGCTCGAGGCCCCCGGGGCCTGTTTCCCTGAAAGGAGCAGATCCAGGGACAGGCAGAAAGAATCACAGGGAAAACACAAGTCCAAAGCCACACCCCACCTGGCCTCCAGAGCCTGCATCCTTCATACCCTGGGAAAGGCCTGGCCCAGAAGTGAGCCTCAAACCAGCTCTGGAAGGAGGGGTGGACGGCGCCTACTCTCCGGCCCAGCAGGTGCCCAGAGGGTGGAGGGCCCTCCCCTCTCTCCCTGGCATTCTCTGAGGCCAGCAGAACCCCTTCCCCACCCCCGCCCTTGCCCTCTGACCTCTACCCTGGCCATCTCTATAGGAGCGAACTGTCGAGCCTCCAGGTTGGGCTCTTCCCTGGAAGGGAGAAGGGCTGGGGCCTGGCCCTCTCCTGCTCCTATTCTTATTGGCCTTCCTGACTTGCCGCATCCTGAGTCAGCTGGGAGAAGTCCTGGTGTGACTAAATAATCCGGAACAGTCCATCCTGGTGTCCTCCTCTGCTCCCTTTGGCCACAGATGTCCCCACCGTCTCCGGTCGGGGCTGCCGTCGAAGCTCCCTTCGGAACATCGGGGGGAAGGCGTCAGACAGAAGCGAGAACAGAAAAGGGGGCAGGAGCCGCTAGAACGGACAGTTTGGGCAAGAGGCCAAACCAGACACACGAAGAAGTTCCAGGGACTCAGGAACGCCCAGGTCCCTCCTGGAGAAGCGCAGGCACCCTGGGGCCCGGGAGAGCCTGGGGCAGGGGCGGGCTGGCTGCTCAGCTGGGCGGCAGCACGTGCTCCAGGAGGTAGCTGAGGGAGTCCCAGTGCTTCCAGAGGAGGAAGAGGACGAGGACCAGGAGGGCGGTGCTGGTGATGCGCAGGCGCGTCTTCATGAGGGGCGTGATGAAGTTGGCGATGGTGGACACGAACACCAGGAGCACGGCCATGAGCGCCAGGATCACGTTGATGAGCTTGCCCAGCAGAGCCCGCGCGTTGGCGTTCTCCACGCCCTCCAGCTGTACCACCTGCTGCTGTTGCTGCTGCAGCTCCAGCTTGGTGACCCGGGTCAGGCAGGACTCCACGGCCTCCTGCAGGGGGCGCACGCGGGGGCTCAGGGAAGGCAGCCCTCGCCGCCCGCGGGCTGCACCCTGCTGCCCCTCCGAGAAGGTGAGCGCGCCCGGCGGGGGGAGAGGCTGATCAGCTGCAGCAGGCGGCAGGCCTTTGATTACAACTATTTGGGGACGATGGCAGGAGACAGGAGTGGGGTGTGTGCGTGTGTGTGTGCGGGTGCGTGTGCGTGGAGACACAACTGGCCCAATCCCCGGGAGCTGCCTCTCCAGGCAGTCTGGAGCCTGGAAATCCCAACTACTCATTGGCGAGGCTGCTATCAATGAGCTGGGGGCACGGGAGGCCCTGGCGCATCGGCTCGCAAAAATCCGGCCTCGGGCCTCCCTCGGCCCTGTCTCCGCCCCGCCCCGCCCCGCGCTGCCCTCCGCGTGCCCATCTGCCCCGCCACTGGAACAGCCTGTGCCCATCATCCCTCGCTTGGTGGGGCCCTCCCCCTCCGGCAGCTCCCAGCTCTCTCTGCACGTCC
>NW_023270389.1:24945151-24973254 GCF_011800145.1 Mirounga leonina
CCCCCCGGGGCCCCCCCCCCCCCCCCGCCCCGCCTCAGCCCCGAGGGTCAGGCTCGGGTCGCACCTGGATGTCCCGGGCCCTCTCGTAGGACTGGTAGGCCACCTTCTCCTCCATGCTAGCCAGCTCCTGTTTCAGGTTGGTCATCTCATTCTGGTGAAGCTCCGTCAGGTCATTGAGCTGCTCCTCCAGCCTCTCGTACCTGGCCGCGAGGGACAAGGGGTAAGAGCAGTCCTGGCCCCCTCACCTCCCTTCTCTCCCCACGATCCATTTCATTCCGCCACCCACCCAGCGTGTTCAGCCCTGTTCCAATTTTAACAGCAAGGACAATGGAAGTTACTACAGACACAGCCCTGCTTCCATGCAGATACCGGGCCAGGACTTCACGCACATTATCTCGTAGGCTCCCTGCCACCCTCAACCCCACAAGACAAGTACCAATGTCATCCCATTTTACAGATAAGACTGAGACACAGAGAGGTGAAGGAACCTGCTGAAGATCACAGCGTTCATGAATGGAGGAGTCAGGGACTAACGGACTTCAACCGGAGCCCGTGAGCCCTGGACTAAGACGCTGTCCTGGGCACCAGGGACACGGTGGGACAGACACACGATCCCTGCTCTGTAGGCACGCAATCTCCAAACACACACAGCGTGGGCTAGTTTTCAGGCAGGGTTTCCCCTCGATTTCCCAAACCTTCTTCGTGTGTGTGTGTATGTGTGTGTGTATATATATATAGAGAGAGAAAATAAAAGAAAAGTGCTAATTAAGGAAAAGATGGCCAAGAATCCCAGGGAGCGAGTGCCAAGTGCCACGCAAGAGGCACCGAGCACAAGGGCGGAGTGGGCAGAGGGGAAGGAGGGACCAGAGACTCCAGCGTCAGCCAAAGGTTTAAACTGAGCATGCCAGATGTTTACATACTTTGACTTTACAGGTTTGGACTCATTTAACTTTCATGAACCCTCAGAGTAAGGATTCATGTTATTCCCGCTGCACAGACAAGGAGACCAGGTGTGGAGAGCATAAGTATTTTGCTCAAGGTAAATAGTAGAGTAGAGCTGGGCGGGGGGTGGGGGGGTGCAGGGGGACAGGGAGGACGCCTGGGTGGCTCAGTCGGTTAAGCGTCTGCCTTTGGCTCAGGTCATGATCCCAGGGTCCTGGGATCGAGCCCTGCGTCAGGCTCCCTGCTCAGTGGGGAGCCTGCTTCTCCCTCTCCCTCTGCCTGCCACTCCCCCTGCTTGTGCTCTCTCTCTCTCTCAATGAATAAAATCTTTAAAAAAAAAAAAAAAAAAAGAGAAGAATAGATCTGGGGTTTAAACGCAGATAACCTGGCTCCAGAGTCAGTGCTCTTAATCTTTCCAGATGAGAGGCCACATAGCTGGTCCCTGCCTCAGTTTCCCCTCCTGTACACGGACCCCATAACCATCAAGGAGGGGACGTTCAGCGCTCCTGAGACCGGCAGCGCCTTCTCCCCACACACAGGTCCCATAACCCTATCTTCCAGAGGCTCTGACCAGATTGGAGGAAGCCTTCCCAGGGCGTTCCCAGGGCCTCTTCTGGCTCCTTCCAGCAGCCTGGGACCTTTCTACGTGCACCTCCGTCTGCCTCCGCCAACTGGAGTCTGCAGACTGGTGCCCATCACCGAAGGCCAGGGCCCCGCGGGCGGGGGCGGCGCCTACCTGTAGCGCTCCTCCTGCAGACACTGGGTCATGTAGGTATAGTCCCTCTGCAGCTGAGCCTTCAGGTCCTCCATCGAGTCCTCCAGGTGGGACTGTCCGTCCTTGATGTCCCGCAGCTCCTCCAGCAGAGCGTCCAGGTTGCCGGGGGCCCCATACAGCGCGTTCAACTTGGGGCTCCCCAGCGCCCCTGCTGGCCCGGCCCCGGAGTTGCTGCCCGCCCCGGCCGAACTGGCACTGGCACTCGAACACTCGTCGTCGCTGCCGTACTTGGGGCTGGACACCAGGGTGGCACTGCCGCTCAGCGCCCGGGCCGCCTCCTCGGGGGGCCCATCCTCCAGAGGGTCCTTCAGGTGGGCGATGTTGTCGGCGCTGCCAAACTTGTTGCGGATGAGGCTGGCAAACTCGCGGGGCTTGGACACCACGGCGGTGTGGGTGGCCTGCGAGAGGCCCGAGAGGCTGCCCTTGACGCCCTCCACCACGCCACCCCCGAAGCCACTGATGCCTGCGCGCACGTTGGCGCCCACGTCCTTCAGCCCCTGCTGCATGTCCCGCAGCACGTCCTTGGGCTGCCGCGAGGGCCCGTTCTGCTCAATCTCCTTCAGGCGCCGGCGGTAGTGCTCCAGCTTCTTGTGCAGCTGGGCGATGGTCTGTGCCGACTTCTGGTTCTTCTTCTCGAACACCTGCTTGATGCGCGAAGCCTGCTGCTTGTCCGCGTTGTTGGCCAGCTTCAGGTACTCGGCCACGTTGTCGTCCCGCGCCTCCTGCTCGATCTTGATCTGCTCGGTGATCTTCAGGATCTTCTGGTGCAGGTGGTCAATGGCAGCCTTGGTCCGCTGGGGGTCCGGGGCCCCGTCTGGCACGTCCAGGCTGATGGGGCCATCGGTGTCACCGTGGCCGGGGCCGCCGAGGAGGCTCAGGGCCGCCGGGTCTCCCTTGTCGACCTGGGGAGAAGGCAAGCAGGGCGAGCATGGGTAAATCACGAAACCATGGCAGGGGACACAGCGGGAATCTCTCGTGTGTCCCTGGACACCCCCGGACTTGGTTGCTCTACCTGGAGGACAGATGCAGGATGAACAGGAAGCTTCAGGGCAAGAGTCCAAAATAACAGCATAGTATTCCTTTTACAGCTACCATTTTTTTAAAAAAAGATTTTATTTCTAGGTAATCTCTGCACCCAACGTGGGGCTTGAACCCACAGCTCTCATATCAAGAGTGGCATGCATGCTCCACGGATCAAGCCGGCCAGGTGCCCCTATAGCGGCCATATTTGAAGGGCTCTCGCGTCTGTGATCTACCTAATCCTCACAACATCCCCAAAGTGCAGTCTAGGCAGATCTACCCCTCCTTCGGCCCAGAGAGTTCAAGCAAGTTGCTCAGGGACCCACAGTTATGAAAAGATGGAACCTCTGGCCCAGAACTCTTGTTGCTCCATCACACGGACCAAGCCGGTCTGAGGCTTCAATGGAGAATCATGGGACTGACTTGTCAGGGATGAGACAAGTTGTCCCTCTGGACCCAAACTCCCCAAAAGGCTCCTGCCTGGAGCAGGCCTCTCCCCGAGAGCTATACTCTGGCCCCACGCAGGCGCAGGAAGCCTCCCCGCCCTCCCCACCCCGGCTTCCCTGATGCAGTTCAGCAGGTCACCGGCCTCTGCTGACACCCCTCCCAGCCCCTCCATCACCTTCCAGCTGTCTGGAGTCGTCAGCAACCTCTTCCGCTTCATGATGGTGGGAGCACCTGGCCCTGCCCAGTCTCCCAGATGCGGGAGAAGAGCACAGCCCCACCCGCCCTGTGGGCCAGGGCCTGGAGACTCAGGTCCCAGAAGCAAACCCCGGGGCCAAGGGCAGCAGGGGCTGGTCTGGGGGCCTGAGGGCAGCAGGGCCCAGCTCAGAGGGGGTGAATGTGCAGGAAGGAGAAGACAGCCCCCTTCCACACCAGCAGGCAGGCTTCCCAAGTGCATTAGGATGGCACAGAGGAGGAGAGAGGCTGAGAAAAGATGGGGGCGGTAGGGAGAAAGGAAAGAGAGGTCACAGGAGATAGGAAAGATGGGAAGCCCAGGGTCAGATGAACACGGGCAGGCCTGGAGTCCTGCTCTCCCAGGGCCGGCTCCCCCTCGGCTGCTGGAGGATCTCTCTGTCCGCAGCTGGGTCCCCAGTGTCTTATCGCCATGCAAGAACGGAAGTGGCAGGAAATGGCTCAACCCCATGTATTTTTACACACAGCAACCCCCAGGATGGTCGGGTCGGATCATTCGCTCTTCGTGTGTGTGGGGCAGGATGAGGTATGTGTGGGGGAAGGGGTTAAATACGAAGAGAGTGGCCCGGTTACACACACCGGAACCGGAAGCAGCCTGTGCCAATTACAGGCAGAAGTCACTGCACTCGGCTTCTGCTGAGGTGCAAAGTTATTGGAAAACACTACTGAAAACAAAAGCCCTGCCAAAAATCAGGGGTGGGTGGCTCCTCTGTGGGCTTCCTCTGGGGCCTTTTCAGGTCACAGCATCACTGGGGATGCTGGGGACCACGCCGATCCCTTTTCCAATTTCTCCTCTTACATTTGCTTTGGGTCTCCCTTGGTGTCTCCTGGCCCTCCCTCCAGGTGCTCAGACCTCCAGAACCCTGGCTTCTCGGATTTTCTGACCTTGTATACCAGAGGAGGCAATTCCACAGTCTCCTTTAAATGATCTGTCCCAAGGTCTAACTGTCACGCCAGTCCGACTTAAAACCCCATCCTTCAGTTAAACCCCTTCCGCCTGTGCTATTCCTTCAGTGAAGACAAACAGCCTGCCTCTCCATTGTCCTGACCCTCAGTATCCCCACCTGAGAAATGGGATAATCCTGCCTATTCTCAGGTCTTTGTGAGGATTACACAAGATGATGTCTAGCAAGCACTAGCCCAGTGCGGCACATACAGAAGGCACTCATAAATGCTGTCTGAATCTAGGCAGCATAATTTGGGGTGGGGCAGGGTGGGGGAATGAAGTTTAATTAAGAGATTATACAAATCAATTCACTCAATATTGATACTACAGCATAAATATTGCAATACAAAAAATTAAATTCTCTAGGAATACATGACTTTTTTTTTTTCTTAAGAGGGGAGAGCACATGTAAGCCAGTGGAGGGGGCGGGAGGGAGGGGCAGAGAGAGAATCTGAAGCAGGCTCCATGCTCAGCACAGAGCCCAACACAGAGCTTGATCCCACGACCCTGTGATCATGACCCGAGCCAAAATCAAGAGTCACACACTCAACCGACTGAGCCACCCAGGCGCCCCTAGGAAGACATGACTTTTAGGATTAAAAGTCCTCTGCTAAGGCCACTGTGCTTCCAAAGAGGCTCAATTCTCTTTCCCCCTCTTTGTGGGAGAAAAAAACATCCAAAAAGTGAATTTTGGGTCTGGCTGAAGCCCAGCTTGATGCTGAGCGCTAGGCGGTTTGCTGTCTCTATGAGGAGCAGGGCATCTGTTGCAGGGACTGGGAGGGGTGCAGGAGGAGCTAACGAGACAGGGATGCCGTGAAGAGTAGAAGGGCTTTAGGACTCCGAGGGTGTATAAAATAGCGACTCTCCCCCTACCTTGGCCTTACTCCGGCAGCTTGGTGTGTCTCCTCCCGTGATTTAGAGTCTGTCTAGCTTACAAATGGAAAAGCAGAATGGAAGCTGGCTGTGAAATCCCCATGAATGAGAGGAGAACAGACATTCCTGGGGAAATGAGCTGGGGCCTGATGATGGGCTGGAGTGGGCTGGGGCTGGGGTCCCGGCCCCCTTGCCTGCCCCTCTCCCCTGCCCTCGGGCCCAGACTCGAGCCTGGGGGTCCCACAGCAGGACACAAGCTCCTTCCTGCCCCTCCACCGGCATCTACCACACCTGGATCCCGCTGGGCGCCTCCAGTCACAGAACACCTCCCCTCTGCCCTCCTCCCCCTTGGAGGAAGGTGCATGTTGGAGTTGGAGGAAGGTGGAGAGTTCACCATGCTCCCCCACCCCAGCACACACTCCCCCCGCCCCCATGGCAGCAGGGCCCTTTCAGGACTGAACCAAGACAGAGTGGTTAAGGAACAGAAAGCCAAGGAGGTGGCAGACGGCAGGCAGGCAGAGGTACAAAGAGGGAGAATACTTTAACAAAGGAAGGCAAATTCAGGCATAAGATGACAAAACGATGACGGACGGAAAAAGCAGAAGAGGAGAAAGAGATCTGAAAAAAAAAAAAGCGCAAACACAAAAAACAAAAAGCACAAAGAAAAGCGATGAGACTGCAGGATTACTGACAATAGCCAAGGAGGGAAGCAGCCCCAGTGTCCACCGAATGACGAATGGATAAAGACGAGGCGGTACGTGGGTTCAGTGGACTCTCCCTCAGCCATAAGGAAGAGTGAAACCTTGCCGTTCGCAAGGACATGGACGGAGCTAGAGAGTATAATGCTAAGCGAAATAAGTCAGTCAGAGGAAGACAAATACTGTATGATTTCACTCACATGTGGAATCTAAAAAAACAAAATAAATAAACAAAACCAGAAACAGACGCCTAAACACAGAGAACACACTGGTGCTCACCAGAGGGGCGGTGGGGGAGGGGTGGGTGAAACAGGTGAGGGGGACAAGAATTTAGATTTAGAACCCTGGCTCTGTCCCTCACACGCCGTGTGCCCTTGGAAGTGTCATTAACTCTTCTGGGCCTGCATTTTCTCATCTGGAAAGGGGAGGCCATTCTACCTCCCTCAAAGGGCTGTAGGGAGGATGAAATCAGACACTGAGTACAATCTCAGGGCATCCAGCAGGTGCTCAAAAACAAAAATAAATCGGTACTTCATACTCACTCGCGTGGCTGCAATGTTTAAGGGGAAAATAACAAGTGTTGGCGAGGATGCGGAGAAACTAGAGCCCTCGCACCTGCTGGTGGGAATGGAAAGAGGTGCAGCCGCTGCGGGAAGCAGTTTGGGGGGTCCCTCAGTAAGTTAAACATTGGTCTGCCGTATGATCCCCCAATTCCACTCCTGGGTCTACACCCAGGGGAATTAAAAATGAGTGTTCGGGGCGCCTGGGTGGTGCAGTCAGTTAAGAGTCCAACTCTTGGTTTCAGCTCGGGTTGTGATCTCAGGGTCATGAGATCGAGCCCAGCGTCAGGCTCCAAGCTCAGTGGGGAGTCTGCTTGAGACACTCTCTCCCTCTGCCTCCGTCCCTACCCCCTGCTCACTCTCTCTCTCTAAAATAAATAAATCTTGGGACGACTGGGTGGCTCAGTTGGTTAAGCATCTGCCTTCAGCTCAGGTCATGATCCCGGGGTCCTGGGTTAAGCCCACATCAGACTCCCTGCTCAGCGGGGAGTCTGCTTCTCCCTCTGTCCTCTGTCCCTCCCCGCTGCTCATTATCTCTGTCTCAAAAAAATAAATAAAATCTTGGGGCGCCTGGGTGGCTCAGTCATTGGGCATCTGCCTTTGGCTCAGGTCATGATCCCAGGGTGCTGGGATCCAGTCCCACATCAGGCTCCCTGCTCCGCGGGAAGCCTGCTCTCCCTCTCCCACTCCCCCTGCTTGTGTCCCCTCTCTCGCTGTGTCTCTCTCTGTCAAACAAATAAATAAAATCTGTAAAATAGATACATAAAATCTTAAAAAATAATAAATCTTAAAAAATTAAAATTAAAATAGTTCAAAAAATAAAAATGGGTGTTTGAACAAGTGCTTATACAAAGATGCTCACAGCAGCACTTCTCACAATAGCCAAAGGGTGGACACAACTCAGATGTCCATTAGCCAGTGAATGGCCAACAAAACTGGTACATCCACACAGTGGAATACTATTTGGCCATAAAAGCAATGAAGTAGCACTGATACATACTACAATTTGGATGACTTTGAGAACATCCCACTAAGCAAGAGAAGCCAGACACAAAGGTCACATACTGAAGGATTCCATTTATGTGAAATGTCCAGAATGGTTAAATCCATAGAGACAGAGGCAGGTTAGTGGTGGCCCCAGGGGATGGGAGCAGGGGAGGAATGGGGAGTGGCTGCTTCACGGGTCTGGGTTTCCTTTGGGGTGATGACCATCTTCTGGAACTAGACAGAGGTGGTGATTACAAAACCGGGATGTGGAAGGTAAGGGGTCCTCCAACCTGCTGGCTCTGGCCACAGCTCCAATTAATGTCCTATCACAGGGTGGGCCTATGGGAGGGTACCTGGGTCCTTCATCTTACTGTCTCATTTTCAACAGGGCAGAAGCTCTTTCTAACTCACTCCCAACCCCCTGTCCTAGGGCTGGGTCCAGATCGCTCAAGCCCTGGTCACTGGGGGGTGAAAAACCCCTGAGTCCCCCAGCTGGGGTATGGCAGTGAGAGGGCTACAAGGGCATCACCTCTCCTCTCTCCAAACTGTCACAGAGCCTCACGCGGCCCAGGCCACCCAGCCCTCCATCCATGCCCCGCGGCCAGCACCACACCTGGAGTTGTGGCCCAGCACCATGGCCTCCCCACCCCTCTCTCCTGAGGCACCTGACCCCAAGATGAATCCGTGTGCACAGGCCAGGCAAGTTCTTACAAAGGGAGAATGGTGGAGGGAGGGTCATGCTTCCTTCCACGATGCCATTCCATCCCCAGGAGGCCACGTCATGCCCCCCGCTCACAACAGTACCTACCGGCCAGGGCTGAAGTCATAGACCTTGTTCTAAACAGTGACTGAGATCCACGAAGTCCTGGTGAATGTTCTGGAAGAGCCAGAGATGGGACGTTGTCTGAAGTGTCCAGGGTGCAACTTTCTCTCTCCCTCTCCCTGCTTCCTGCACCTGGAAGCACCCCCTCCACTTGGCCTCGCGGAGCCGTGGACTCTCCTCCCTGCCCCCTTCTGGCAACTCTGAATGAAGCCGGATTAGGCACGCTGCCAGATCACAGGAGCTCCCGGCCCGGGCTCCTGTGGGCCTCCTGGGGCTCCCAGCTCCTCCCAGGCCTGAGCTCACGTCCTCTGTTAACCTGGGCCCAGACATGGGGCAGCGGCTCGCCCTCCTACACACCAACCAGCCCGGCCGCCCGGATCCCTGAGGCCAGGAGCACACAGTACACGCTCCAGGGCCGGAAAGCGTCCCGGCTTTCGTGAAGCTCTGTGCAGGGAGGGCAAGGGACCAGCTATTGTGAGATGGGGACCATGGTTCTCTTTCTCCAGCAATGGACTAAATACATGACGCATTCTTCAAGGTGAGCCATACAGACAAGCACCACTTGCAAGGAGGGCGTGCTCCACACCTGCGCTCCCCGGTTCCCACGAGATCGCAGAGGGCTCCCAGCCTGACTACCAGCCCCAGGGGACAAGAGCCCCTTCCCAGATTTACAAAGTACTACTGTTAGGGACCCGAGGGCAGGCTGACCCAGAAGATGAGGACTTCCTGTCCTAGCTCTCTGCTCGGGGATCAGAAAGCCAACACTAAGGTCACTCCTAGGTGGAAAAAAAAAAAAAAAAAAAGAAGAGTAGGGAGGGGAGGAGAAGAGCCCTAGAGCTTCTATGCTTCCCTTTAGGAGAGTAGGCAGCCCCTGCCATCCTGGGACAGGTGGCCTTCAGGCTCCCTCCCAGGGTGGGAACAAGAGGGTCTGTGGGTCTGGCCAAGCAGGCTGAGATCTATGCAGGATGCTGCTCCTGAGCAGGCCTGGGCTTCCAGGGGCTAAGAGACCAGAAGGCAAGTGTGATGGGGGCCGTGGGGCCCACGTGACTCAGCAGAGATGCTTCCACTTGCTGACTTCTGGCCCCAGGACGCTGATCTGAGCACCCCTCTTGGGAGGGAGAACACTCAGATTCACTCTTTCTACCAGTCCCCAGGGGAAAAGGGAGGCAAGGCCAGGACCTGTACAGAAAAAGAACGCTGATGGCCAGCTAACATCCTTCTGCCTAAAAAGGCAGTTTGACCTGCTGGGGAAGCAGAGAGGACGGGGACCTGACATCTTCCACACCAACCTGATATTCCAGCCAGAGCTGGAAACATGATCCCAACCCCTGGTCCTGGAGTCAGGGGCTGCCCCCATCCTCCCAAATCGGCAGGCATAGCCCGTGGGGCCGCGGGCTCTTTCTCTGCCTGGCAGGGGTGGGAGGGCAATTTGCAGTTCCCCAGTGCCAGCTCTGGACACACCACCCCAGCTGAGCCAGGCACCCCCGCATGGGAAAGGTGCAGGGGAAGGGGGATGGGGACGATCCCCACCCACCCGGCGGTCCCACTGGTGCCTGGGAGCCTAAGCGGCTTTTCTCCAGAGGGCAGGGAGGCAAATGCTGAGGCACTTAATGGGGTATATGTGGGGGGCCGTATGTACACCTAGGTCTGTTCCCCGGGGTATGGTGGGGTGAAGAACTTCTGCAGCGAGGCCCCAGCCACCACAAGGGGGATTCACGGGGTAGGAGCCCGAGGGCCCTGGCTCTTCCTGTGGTGCCCCTTCCCTCCTGCCATGGGATGGCCTCAGCGGCTTTACAGGGAACTGCATGCTGCAACAAGGGATTTGAGGGTGCGGAGCGCAGACGAGGAAATGCACTCACTCATCCTTTCAGACAGCACATGCGATCTCATGGCAGCTGGGCACTGGGGTGGAGGCTTCCCTCAGCCTCTGCCTGCAGCCGGCAGGTGCCCCCTCCCACCTGGCCCTCAGGGCCACCCTCTTCTCTCTCTCCTCTAGCTTCCTGTCCTTTCTGACAGGCCCACCCACTGGTTCTGGTCAAATCCATACCCTCCCCTCAGTTACCTCATCCCCTGCCCTGCTGACAACAATGTCCTTCTCCACACAAATGCCCTGCACACTCCCCTGCCTCCTCACACTGGTTCCTGGGTTGGCCCGGAGCTGCCCTCCTGCCCTGGGGCCTCCTCCATTTGCCATCCTGCAAATTCTCCAAAAGCTCCAGGCACCAAGCACTTTGCTCCTTCTGGACCCCCCACTGTCCACCTGGGGTCAGTGCTCATGGGACCTTCACGCCCCTCCCTCCCTGGCAATGTTTCTCTGTAGGCAGAAGTGATCGCAACCAGGCACATACCTCCCACTTAATTTCACATCAGCTCCTCGGGCTCCAAGAGGAGTGACACATGGCCACTGGTTTCTAGAGGCATCTGTGCTAGGGTTCAGCCATGCTCCCACACAAGACCTCCTGACCCGACCCCAGGGGCCCTCCCGACACTCCTCAGCCTAAGCCTGGAGGCCTGGTGTTCACCCCCTCCTCCCTTCTCCTATCCACAAAGAGTTCTCTCTAAGGGAGAGAGGGGGCCACACCTTGAGAGACCAGAGGGTGAGCACAAGGCGCCTGGCTTTCTCCCAACCCTGCCCAGTGAACTTCCCTCCTCCCACCCCCCAGGGGCCTCACCTGTGTGAGTACCGCTTCCCGAAGCCGTGCTGGGGACGGGGTGCCAGGACCTCTGAGGCTCCAGCTTTCCCCGGGCTGGGTCAGGCCCCCGGGGTCACAGTCCCTGGGCAGCACAGGGCTTGCCAAGGGAAGCCGGGGTCTGCGAGCAGGTGTTCCCAAGCTCCCAGGCTCTGCAGCCGCCATCTCCAGCCTGAGGCCCAGCCTGGGGATTAGGGGCGGATTGCTCTGGGAGATTTCCCCTCCCCTGGGCTCACAGGCTGCTCCTTCCCAACTGGGAGGAGACAGGCAGGATCACTGAGCGGGTAGACCCAGCTCTGATGAGGTGCCCCCCCTGCTCTGCCCATCCCCAAGTCCAGCTGTTGCCACAGTGAGGTCAGTGTGCATGAGAACCCCCAGGTGTGACAGGCAGCAACTCCAGCCCCGGTGGGGGCGGGGCAGCACATGGGGACACATGTACCTGCACCACTCACCCACCTAGATGGGTACTCTGCTCATCCCCTCCCATCGTGCATGCCTCCCACCATCAGAAGCCCTTCTCACAGAGGCACGGTCCCATGGACTCCCCCTTTTCACCATCTAATGGAAGTAGGGTTCCTAGTCAGGCTTCCAGGATGGAGGTCTCGAAAGCCAGAAAGGCTGGAGCCTGGAGGGGACTTCTTGTCAGATCCCAACACAGCGAGCTCAGCCTGGAGCCCCTTACCTCTCTCCCTGCTGCTCTGCTCACTGGCTTATGGCACCATCACTCCCAAGGTACCCTCCCTATCCAAGAAGTCCCTGGGGGAGTCAGAACTCAGCCAGCCTCATCTGCGGGACTCCTCTGCTCTCAGATTTTCTTCCACAAATCCACTCTTCTCGGACACCACTGCAACTACTTCTCTGGCTTCTGCTCCCCATTCCCTGCTCTCCTCCCCACCCCATCCCCACCCCTCCACCCCCAGCATGGCCCAGGCAAAAACACCCAAGATCAAACACAGATGGCAAACTCACAGCAGGCCCTACCTCCTTGGACTTCATCTTGACACTCCCAGCAGGAAATCCTGAGAGTGGCCAGCAGAGGGGGCCAGAGGGCCACAGTTGAGGAGAGCACGCTGTGAGCAGGCGAACCGGATGGCCTGCAGGGTTCAGGGCCCAGCTGGGCCTCTCAGGGAGGCTTCGGAAGCAGACTCGCCAAAGGCACGGATCCTGCACCTACTTGAGCCAGGCAAGGGACTCAGGGCTTAAATACGGAGGGTCCACACGTGGTAGGTGGTTCCAAGAAGGTGCAAAGAGATAAGGAAGGCCCAGGGCTATCTCTGGGGCCCAATGCCAGGGCAACCAGCCAAAAACACCAAAAGCAGGAGTCCCCACACCCTGGACTCGTGAGACTTACAAACATTAATGGTGGCCGATGACTTGGAGTTTGTGACGACAGGAACCTAGCAAAAGCCCATCACTTAGGTCCCAATTTCTGAGGCCAGCTTCAGCCAGGAGCGGTCAGGAAACACTTCCATCAGCTCCTGACATCTGCAAACGATCTTCCTCCTGTGGTACTTGATTTCTACTTTATGCGTTGGCATTGTGCACCACTCCTCTTGCATAATGGTTATGTGTAAATACGCCTTAGGTCTTACTTCCCCGAGGAAGGCACGAATCACATCTTAAATATATCCGCGCCCCTCACGGAGCCCGGCATAGGACTGACCCTCCCTCCATATGCAGAATGACCGAATGACCGGACTCATCAAGCAGCAACAAACATACTGCATCTACTACAGCTCTGTCCTGCGTGGCCACACACACAGCTGGGTCTTCTCAAGCGAAGACATCTCTCTCCTTCCAAGATGAATGACAGTCCTATAAAGTAATATCTAAGGCAAAGCGTAGCGGGACCAAAATTTTTTAAAGCATATTTTTGCACTCATTCTTAATGCAGTCTAGATAATAACATTTGGCTACTTCAAAATTATCGTCACAAGACTTTACCTTTTCCTAAATCCATTACTAAGTAGCTCTTACTGACTTTTTCCCAGTATTTCTCACTGCAAAAGTGTTTTTTTTTTTAAGATTTTATTTTATTTTATTTTAAGATTTTATTTATTTATTTGACAGAGAGAGACATAGTGAGAGCAGGAACACAAGCAGGGGGAGTGGGAGGGGGAGAAGCAGGCTTCCCTCAGAGCAGGGAGCCCGACGTGGGGCTCGATCCCAGGACCCTGGGATCATGACCTGAGCCGAAGGCAGACGCCTAACGACTGAGCCACCCAGGCGCCCCTAAGATTTTATTTTTAATCATCTCCACACCCAACGTGGGGCTCAAACTCACAGCCCTGAGATCAAGAGTCACACGCTCCACCGACCAAGCCACCCAGATGCCCCTGCAAAAGTGTTCTGTTTAAGAAATTTTGGTTGGAAAACATCCACAACCAATCAAAAAAGCCATAATTTTAAAGGCCTTATTTATTTTTATTTTTTAAAAGATTTTTATTTATTTATTTGATAGAGAGAGACACAGTGAGAGAGGGAACACAAGCAGGGGGAGTGGGAGAGGGAGAAGCAGGAGAGGGAGAAGCAGGCTTCCCGCAGAGCAGGGAGCCTGACGCGGGGCTCGATCCCAGGACCCTGGGATCATGACCTGAGCCGAAGGCAGACGCTTAACGACTGAGCCACCCAGGCGCCCCTAAAGGCCTTATTTTTGTATATCATGTGTCAAGTCAAATTCAGCATAACAACTAGAAATGTTTCAAGAAATGTTTGTTGAATAAATGGAACAATTAAAAAAACAAAAAAAACCCACCCATCTCTCCCCTGCCTCCCTCCTTTCTAGGCTCCACCAAGCTAAGATCTATAAATTTCCCTACAAGCAGAGCATAAGGCTGTGCCAGAAGGCCAGAGCTGGGAGGGGGTTGGGGAAGCTAAGCTCTGGGGCTCTCTCATGAGGTCTCATTCCCTGGGCTGCCCAGGATCGTGAAGGCTCAGAAGCACCAGAAAGAGGTTCCTGCAAAACACATTGCACCACCAAGATGACCCGGAGGGGAGTCACCATACACAGGCATCCGGTGTCTCCCTCATGGGAGGGTTCAGCTCCTCGGTTCCGGGGACAACCCACCCATCCGCACAAAAACTGAACAAAAAGGGGGGTGGAGCACAGGGGTGAACCAATAGTCTGCTAAGAGAAAAGGAACAAACAGGAATCAGGGGGAGGTCTGCCAGGCAAGCCAGAGGGAGAGAGATCCCTTTTCCTCTAGAGTCTGTTCTTGTCTTTACATGTATGAAATGTCCCCAGACCTATCAAGGACACAGAACTCCCTGCCCTGGGGGTGGGGAGCAGGAAGCCTGAGGCGTCGTGAGGTGGTAGGAGAGGTGATGCGAGCCCTGGATTTGGGTCTGAGTTCCATACTTGCTCTGGGATCTCGGTCAAGTCCGCACAGGCCCTGAGGCTCAGTGTCCCCAAGTGCAATGAGAGGCATGTGTGAAGAGCAGGGGGGCCTGGGAAGCCCTGGCTGAAGGAGACTGCATCACAGGAAGACTCGCCAAGGCTGGGCTCCGTGAGGGATGGCCAAGCCTTTCGGTGGCACAGCACTGGGCGTGGAGCCCGAGACCTGCCCTAAATCCTCCCCCTGCCGCTCGCTAGCTTCTTCACCAGTCCAGGAGAAGGCGGCAGGACCCACACAGCAGCAGCCTGGGAGAAGAGGCCTTCAGGAATGAGACCGGGGGCATCAGGAGGCGGGAGGAGAGGGTGAATGAGCCCAGCGCTGGAGGCTCTCTGTAGCTAAGCCTCAGTTTTCCTGGCAGCAAAATGGTACATATGATCATGAACTCCCCGGGCTGCAGTGAAGATCAAACGGGAACATGCCTGACACGTAGGTTTTCCTGAACGAGATGACCAGCGCTGAGGCTCCCTCGCCCCGTGGGCATGTCCTGACACACACGCACACTCACCACAGTCGCTCCACACGGTACCTGGGAGACGGGGCCTGGGACAGAAAGAGCCAGAAAAGCAGCTGCCATCTGAAGCCAAGTGGAGAGGGGCAAGCAGATGCGGAAGGGCTGCAGTGGGGCACTCAAGCACTGGGCTTGGAAAGGACCACGAGCCCCAGAGCAACCTCCTTCTGCAAAGAGAAGGTGCTGCTGGGTGAATGCCACCGCATGTACTTGCTGGTAAAGTCCTGGCCGGCCCGATAGCCCTCTGGCTGGCCGAGACGCAGCCCCACGTCGGCCAAGGCAGGGCAGTCCCTGTTCCTCCCGCGCACGGGCCCGGGCAGCTGGGCTGGGGCAGGTGTCTCTGGCGGCACACCCTCCACTTTCCCAGCTAGCCTGAGTCCGGGGTGACAGATGGGTTGGCGCCGTCCTGGGAGGGGCCACTGGACGGGAGCCCGGCTCCTGCACGGGACCAGCAGGGTCCCAGCCTCTCCACTGCTGTGCTCCCCTCAGTTTAGACTCTCCTCAGAATTCTCAAACCAGGCCCCTTCTTTCTCTAACACTCTAAGTATCACATTTTTCTGGTCTCTTCTTCTGCCCTTGTTATGGTTCTTCAGCCCCCTCCCCTTTTATCTTCCTACTTAATCTTCTTTCTCTTAGAGGAAAAAAAAAAAAGCACAAACCACATATTCTGAAGAATGGGAAACCTGAGAAGCCATCGGCTTTAGGAGCTAAAGACAGCTAAATTTAGGAGCTCAGAATAGAAGGTGAGGCCTTTAAACTCTCAGGCTCCAGGTGCACTGTGAAAATCTCCCCGTTAGGATCCCTCCGTGGGAGGGGGCTGCTTCTCTACCACCCACCTCTTAGAAATGTGGCTCGGCGAGGGGTCAGCATGCCGAGTCCCTCCCCTAACACTCACTTGTCGACCCTACCAGAAGGTGCATTTTCTTAGAAACTCACGTTACGGTAAAGAGCCCTGCTTTTCCCCTGGGGAAAGGCGGGAGGGGAGGAAGGTTCACAGTCTTCAGGATGAAGTACCGCAACCAAGGTGGGCATGTTTTCTAGGAGCGGGTGGAGAGGCTTGGCCCCCAGGCAGCAAAGGCCAGAGCAGAGAAGGCTGGGGGGCGACGAGCATGCACACACCAGGCCCCCTTTCGGCTGCTTCCAGGGAGGGAGAAGGCCACCTCTGCCACCTGCTGCACCTTTGCCCGGCCGATGCTGAGGACCCTCCTGCAGGAAGCTCTCCACAGGCACAGTCGTGAAGCAGGTGCTGGGCAGTGGCGAGAAACACTGACCCTGGTCACTTGTAGGAAAATCAAAATTGGTGTCAGGTGGGTAGAAAAAGCCACTCCATCTCCTGGGCGGTGGGGACACTGGGGACAGGTCCAGGAGAAAGTGACCCAGAGAAGACATAGCATCTCCTTTTTGGACAGTTTTTAGGAAAGCAGAGCACTCCCCCCTCCACCCCCACTCTGTTTGCCAAGAAGAATTCAGAATGATTCCTTTCTAAAAGCACAGGACTGAAATGCAGAACTCTTGGGGCATCCTGCTGACTCCAGGGGCTGACTCCAGGGCTCCTCACTTCCCATGAGCTGCCCTGATTAAATGAGAAATGGATGTGGCAGCCCTCTGCAAGGTGTGACATGTTGCTCTGCTGTGTGCTGAAGCCAGCCGGGCTCAGAGGGATGTGAGTGGTGAGTCCTAGGCGCCTGCCACCGTGCCCCTGTGCCCCTGAGAAGTTGGGACCCAGGCACGGGGCCCAGATCATATGTGGGCCTGAAGCTGCCTGCTCCGGCAGTGAAGAAACCTTATATAATGAAGTTAAGATTACAGAGCACTTGTCTTTCCAGCCACCCGAAGGAGGTCACGGTATCACTTCGGATCTGACTGAGCTATTGCTGAGCATGCTCAATTATTCACTAGCCCTGGGTACTGGCCCAGCTCTGGGGTCCCAGGAGTGGGCTATCTGGAGAGATGGAAAAGGATGCTGTGAGAACTCCCCAAATCCAGACTGGGGTGAAGGTCCAAGAGGACAAAAGAAGCAGAAGCATGAGAGTCAGCCTCTGGAGAATGTGGGGGGTGGGGGGCAAGAACAGTCAGACATCCCAGCGCCTGGCAGAGAGAGAGAGAGAGAGAGGGGAAGGTTGGACAAGGCTACTGTTTCCAGAAACGTCACTCATTGCCTCCAGCCCCCACACTGTAGGGCAGAGGAGCCCTTGGTTCCTGAAGCCTAGCAGGAAGGCAGTCGGGTGTGTGTATTCACCCCTGCTTCTGTTTCAGAGCCCTCTGCCCTGCGGGGTATAAACAGAGAAAGCCCAGACTGCCCATGAGAAGAAAGAAGAGGCAGAAGAGGGGATCAGGTTAACGATACTATATTTCCATTGCCTCATCTGGCACCAGAGGGGACCAGGGTCATGTTTCCCATCTCAGGGATGTGGTGGATCCAGGGAGGAATGTGCACGGTGCTGGGGAGACCTGTTGCCAGCTCCCATGACCCATGCCCACATCACCAGTGCTGGCTCCTCACCGTCTGGAACTGGATGACAGAGAGCTCCCATTGTGCTGACTGTTACTGGCTCTGGCGTGGGGCTCACACCCTAGAGCACGCCTTCCACTGGGGTGCACCTGAGGGGGCTGAGGATCCCAAGGGAAGAGGCTGGGGACCCGTGTCTGGGCTGGAGACCACTCAGTCCCCAGGGGCTGCAGAGAGCCACAAGGTCTCCCACAAGTTTTTCACCTGAGCTAAGTAAGACACAAGAGGGTTGAAAATGCAAGACAATGGGTCTTATTAGGTAACTTGGACATGATCTAACTTCACCACCCACCCCCGGAATTCTGTACGTCCAGAAGCCAGGGCTAATCTGGAGAACAGTGGGAACTTTCCATCTAGAAAGAAAGTCATGGGTGTCACTGGGGAAAAGATGAACAAAGGCTAATTCTAGAAGCCAGGTGCCTACTGGGACAACTAACTGAGCCCACGATCGTATTCGAAAAGAGAAGGCTGCAGCTCGTGATCTCTGGGGTCAGAGCTTTAGGTAAGGGGCAGAGTCCTCACCTTTTAGCCCCTCTCCTGCTTGGACAGGACCCCTACAAGGCAAGGGGCTTCACCCGAACATGAGGAACTCAGACTAAAAGCAGAACCCCTTGATTTGCCAGGTACCATAGGATAGACTGCTGTGCGAGGCCCGAAGGACCCTGGCAAACAGAGTCTTTGAATCACTGAGACAGGAAACAAAGGTTCATGGCAAATCACAGAGCCATCCCGCCTTGGCCTGGCGAGGAGCTGAAAGCATGGGCACAGCCTCAGGAGTCTCTCCAGAGGCCACTGGGCTGGCTGCCTCTGGTTCTCCCTCCACCTGAGGAGTCTTTCCATGCAGAGAAGAAGAGAAGGGAAGAGGGCACGGGATGGGTGGCAGTGGGGAACAGAGAAGGTGGCTGTCCCTCCAGCAATTGGGTGTGAGCTCTGGCTGGCACAGACCCGAATGTGTACAGGAAAGACTGAGTGGGCAGAGTGCCACATGGCTCTGAAGGTGGATGTATTTGTAAGGACAGGCCAGTTGACCCTAGAGCAGGGGCCCTTTGGCCTCCCATGTTATCTGGCCTACAAGCTCCGACATATGAGGAGAACCCACAGAAGAACGGTCTGGCCTCCCCCAGCTGCTGAGGGGCCATGGTTTGAAAACCTCTCTCAGCAGAGCAGCCCCACCTGCCTCTGCCCCAGCAGTCTCTCAGACGTAAATAAACCAGGACTCCTTTGCACCTGCCAACATCAGTCTTCTTGGCAAGTACCTAGGGCTAAGGGTGGCCCCTCACTTGCCATCCCTAGGTGTAAACAGGGGTGCTTATTTATGCCAGGGCAGAGAAGAACTCTTGTTGTTGAATAAGTCTGGTGGAAGAGTCTGCTCTGTGTCCAGAGTCTGCTCTGGTTTGGGTGATGAGCTGAACATCACTGGTTTCCCCACCTGGAGCCTGGAGATAAGACCTCCCCAAGGCCACAGAAAGTATCCAGTCATGACATGATTCCTCCAGCCTCTGCACCTCACTGTGTGCACCTGGCCCTCTCCCACCCTGCCTGTCCTGGTTCAGCAGGGGCAGCAGGCCGGCCTGTCAGCAAAAGTCCTGCCACACGGAGCACCTCCACACTGGTCTCCTAAGGGCTATCCAGACACCCTCTGTGAGCTCCAGGCTCCCACCGCATACCCCTCCTTGTCCTCAGAGCGCACCCACCATACCACACAGAAGGGGAAGGTCAGGCGCCAGCCTGGCAGAGCTGGTCATAAACCCAGTGTTCCTGCACGATCCCTCTCCCAAGACCCTCCAGCTGGGTGTCCCTTGCAGAAGCCCAGAAGAGGTGTGGGACGTGGGGCAACAGCTGGGGCAAAGTTTTGACTAAAGCCAAGAGGGAAGCAATGACCAAGCCAGATGTGGAAGAAATGAGGAAAGGGGGATATAAGCCTCTGACCCCGGCAGGGGCTAATCCGCTCCCTGAAAGGCTGGGAGCAGGAAATGAAGGTGGGACAGGAAAAGTTACTAGGTTTCTCTGAGAGTACACATTTTCTAGGAACTGCTGCTCAGCAAAAAGAGACAAAGAGACAGGGAGGGAGGGAAGGAGAGAGAGAATGAACTCATCTGCCAGGGAACCAGGCAGCCCAACTCCATGGCCCCTGCACCCAGTGGTTCCTGCTGCAGCCCCGGGGCCCAGGATTCCCAGAGGTTAAGGCCACGCTACACACAGATGGAGAACCCAGATGTCACCAGTATTCTCGATGCACCTGCCAGTGTCCCAGTGCCCCAACAAATGGTGACAATTTTTTTTCCGCTTTCTAACTATCGGGCAGAGGGAGAAGCTACATTGCTCAGTGCTCTGCAAATGGTAGAAAGCAAGATGGGGGGCAGAGATGGGCATCTGTTTTTGCTTTTAAGGGGAAATCATTTAAGGCACAATGTCAAAAACAGCTCATGGATCTGGAGGGAACAGTGACAGTCCAATGATGTCACCAAGGCTGAGCTGCTTCCCAGGACTGTGAGCCCCTGTTCTGTCCTCCTGCTGCACCCCTGCTGTCCTTGGGGCGCCAGGCCCCCTGTTCTCTTTGGGTGGGGGCTAGGCGAGCCTCTCCATGACAGTTGAGGAGCTAGAGCTCCTTCCAGGCTGTTCCAGTAACTCAACCCCCGCCAGGGCCGCTCTGGTCCGAAAGCCAGCTGGTGAGTTCCAAACAATGGCAAGGGGTGTGGGTAGTGGGGGAGGCTTATGAATTAAAAATAGATGCTCGTAATCACCAGGGAGCTTGCAGAGAGCATGTGGGGAGCTGTGTTTACTAGAGAGAAGAATACCTTCTATTCATGCCCAGAGACCGGGGAGGAACCACCAGAGCATCTCACATTGATCAATGGTCTCTGGATCTGGGGGAGTCAGCTGACACGGCAGGCTTTTCTGGAGGCTAGAAGACCCCTTTCCTCCTCAGGAGCCCCCCAGGGCCTCGCCTATCCCTGGTGGGACAGTTACAGGGCAGGAAAGCTGTGTAACTGAGCAGGGGGGATGGCAACCAAGCCGCAGTGTCACCCTCTTGAGCCTAGGCAGACCCGTGCCCTGTGGACACTGCATAAAAGGGTCTCTAGTGCTTGTAGTGACTTCACGTCTGTTTGGCCCGGTGAACACCCTAGAATGTGGGATCTGCTCTCCTCTCTGCCAGGAAGCGGCCGGGTGTCCTCAGGAAGCAGTGTCCTGATTCCTCTAGGCCTTGTCTCTTCAGCTGCAAAACGGAGATAGGGCCCACTCTGGCAGCTTCATGGGGATGTTATTAACCAGGCAATAATACGGCAGAGTTTGGGAAAGCTGAAAGTTCTAAATACAGATAGAAGACAATCACAGGAACTACCCTTTCCCCTGTGACCACCCTGAACCCAGGGAACCGTCCTTCCCAGCAGGTCGCCCAAGAGTGTGCAGCCCCGGTCTTCCCCCAGCAGCAAGAGGAGAACCCCAGCCGTGTCGGAGGCAGTGTGAAGATCAAGCACCAGCCACAGGCAAAAGCCTGGGGAGAAGCTCCCCAGCGGATGCGCCTGCCCCCAAGCCCCAAGCCCCCTGCACGCCCAGTCAGCAAACATCAACAAGCCTTCACCAGCTTCGAACCACCGCCCACCGCCCACCCACTCCGTCTGCTCAGGCAGCCGGAGAATACAAGGTTCACATTCCCCCTCCTCAGAAAGCAGCTGTGGTCCCAGGGACCCTCGCTTGACAGGATCGTTCTAATTTGATTTTTAAAGCGTTTTCACTGACTCAGCACGGAGAGGTGGGCCGGGCTACGGTTGCACGCAGAGTGCTTGCTCACTACAAGCTGATAACTCGGTTCATTCTGCTGGGCCCCTCCAGGTCCCCGCTCCACAAGGCCTTTCAGCTGACAGAGGCAAATGTCACTCTTGGAACACACCCTCCACAGCTGAAACGACGCTTGCAAATGGTCCAGTGCCATCGTTTTAAATCTGTCTCTACACTGACAATTCCCAAATGTATGCCTCCAGCCTGGATCTCTCCCCAAGACTCCACACTCACGTATCTGACTGCTTCTTTGGCATTTCCATGTGGATGTTGAATAGTCATCTCAAACATAACCCGTCCAAAACCTCGCTCTGATTTCTGCCCCCCATGGCCCCTGCCAGATATCTGTTCCATTTGCCTGTTTCCCCAACTCAATTATAATGGCAATTTCTTCTTTCCAGCTGCCAGGCCAAAAACCTGTGTGCTATCTTTGCCTGCTTCCTTCCTGTCATGCTCCACATCCATCAGAGGTGGGGGTACCTCGATCTCGGAAGCAAATCCAGGATCCAACCCCTCCTCCCCACCTCCACCACTCCCACCCTGCTGCAAGCCACCACCACCTCATGCCCGGGGGATTTCAATAGCTTCCTAGCTAGACTCCAGGTTCGAACCCTGGCTCACAGCCTGTTCTCCACACAACAGCCACAGCAATCTTCTTCTTTTCTTTTCTTTTTTTTTTTTTTTTAAAGATTATATGTATTTATTTGACAGAGAGAGAGCGCACACACAGGGGGAGCGGCAGAGGGAGAGGGAGAAGCAGACTCCCCGCTGAGCAGGGAGCCCGATGCGGGGCCCGATCCCAGCACCCTGGGATCATGACCTGAGCTGAAGGCAGACACTTAACCAACTGAGCCACCCAGGCGCCCCTACAGCAATCTTCTTAAAAGGTGTCCCATATCTGTACAAAAACCTTCTAATGACTTCCCATCTCACTTGGGGAAAAAGTCAGAAGTCCTTTTCCTTGCTGGCAAGGCCCTCTGTGATCCACAACTCTCCCCCTGAATCTTTAAAAAAACAACAAAACCCAAGGTGCCTCAATCCAGTATCTGCCATCCTTTCTCCCAGATGAGCAACACATGCTGTCCCCAATGCCACCATCTCCTCGATCCACTGAAACAGGTTTCTTGCTGGTTACCAATGACCCCCCACTGCTTGCGACTGCCTGTGTACATTTCCGAACTCCGAGGTGACATGTCACTCCTGTTACATTTCGCTCTGTTGAACTCCTTCCTCCTTTTGCTTCGGCATCACCTCTCTCCAGGACGGCTCCTACATGTCTGGCTGCTCTGTCCCTTATATGTCGGATCTGTCCTTGGCCTCCCGCTCACTCGATGCATGCCATGAGTGCCAGCTCAGTGCTGACTCCCAAAGTGCTAGCCCAAGCCCAGACCTCGCCCTCAGGAACCCGACTACCAGTTGGTGCTCTTTAACTGGATGGCTCCCGAAGGTCCCTGCTCCCACTCCCATGTGTCCTTAACGAGAGGATGCCCCATGCCTCAAGCTGGTGAGCTAGAACCCTGGAATCATCCACTACTCTTTCCGTTCCTTCGTCTTCCTCTCCACTTTCTCACTGGTCTATTGATTCCAACTTCCAAATGCCTTCCGAATTTGTCTCCTTTCCATCCTCCCTGCAGCCTAGTCTCCTCTGGTAGCTCCAAACAGTTTCCTTGACTCCACTCCTGCCTCCACTCCACTCCAGTCCTACACGGAGACCCAGAGGGACCGCCTCCCCCCAGCTGGCTGCCCAACACCCATGGATAGTTTCACACTGCCCTTGTGATCCGGGCTCTGCCTCCCTGTCAGCCCCCCGCAGAGCTGGATGCTGCGACCACAGTGAAGCCCAAAGCCCCCTGCACCAGCTAGCTGGTTTCTGTGCATGCTACACTCTCCCCTCCCCTCCCCCCCCCCATTCTTCCCTGGCTAAATTATACTCCTTCAAGGTTCAACTCAATGGCTTCCTCCAGAAGGTCTTTGCCAACTCCCCTCCCTTCCCCTGCCCCCCAAACCCCCCATAGCCTCTATCACAACCTTATCACCCTATTCCGCCCATCCACCCACCTTCCTCCCCTCTGCTCAGTAAGCTGCATGAACACAGCACCTTCATCTTGTTCACTGTTACAGCCCATAACAAGTGTTCAGTAAGTACTTGTCATGTGAACAAAGGAATGAAGACAGAAATTCAGGAAGTGCCAAACTAGATGTTCTCCTTACCAAACAACCCTTCACGGATTCCTCTCCTATCTTCTTTGGTTGGTAATAATAACAACAACGATACCGTGCCAGGCTCCATGCCAAGTATTTATACAAATATGAACCCATTCGATCCTAAAACAACTCTACTGTTATTATCCTCATCTTCAGTTGGTGAAACTGAGGTACACAGAGGTTAAGTGACTGGTGCACCAGCACGTGGCGGGGCCAGGGTTGGTGCTAGTCTGGGCTCTTAACCAACTGCACAAAGGGCTTCTGGATAGCATGTTTAAGGTAAACAAGCTGGAATTCACATCAGCCAGAGCAAACTGTAATTTTGAAAAGCCCTGAAACAAACAGAAATGACCCATTTGGGGATCATCTCTTGCTTTGGGTCAGTCCTACCTCTGACTCCTGGAACAGGGCAGAGAGGTCTGAGGGCAGCAGTGACTCAGTACCCGCCAGGCAGGGCCCCCAGCTCAGCCCCCCTCCACCCCCCCCCCGGGGGGGGGGTCCGGAGGCCCCTCCGCCGCCCCCTTGCTTTGTTTCCTCTCCACGGAGAGGAATCCGTGAAGGGTTGTCTGGTAAGGAGAACATCTAGTTTGTTCTGTCTCAGTACCCGCCAGGCAGGGCCCCCAGCTCAGCCCCCCTCGACCCCCCCCCGGGGGGTAGGGTCCGGAGGCCCCTCCGCCGCCGCCGCCGCCGGCTCTGGCCTCTGAGGACCTCCCCGCCCCACCGAGGCCCCCTCGCGCCCCGCCTCACCTTGTCGCCGCCGCCCTCGGCCTCCTCGGCCAGGAGGTACACGTTGGCCCCGTCGGCCAGCAGCAGGGCCGTGTCGGTGGTGGAGGAGGAGCGGGGGCGGCACTGGTGCTGGTGCAGGATGGCGGCCAGGCTGCTGTCCTGGGGGGCCTTGCGCAGCAGGTGGGGGCTGCCGCGCTGGGGCTCCAGGGAGCTGCTCTTGGTGCGCCGGCTGCCGCCCCCCCCGCCGCCGCCACCGGCGCCCCCGCCGCCGTGCAGGCTGGCGCCCCGCTTGATCGACGGCCGGGAGCGGATCTGCTGCAGCACGCGGTTGAAGGCGGTGGGCCGCACGGGCAGGTCGTGCAGGGACATGGCGTACGAGACGCGGTGCATCTCCGGGGAGCGCTCCTTCTCGTCCGGGGAGTCATGGTCGGACATGCCCTGCTGCTGCGGGGAATCCTGAGACGGCTGATGCTCCCTCTCCCGTGACCGGCGCCGGCTATGGAACAGGTGCTTCAGGCCGTGGCCAAACATGGAGCCCTCTGAGAGCTGCTGGATTTTCTTAAAGGAGAGAGATGAAGCTAGTGAGTTGAATGCTCTGGAATGCCCAGTTGGTGAGGACAGAGCTGGGGTGGGGGTGGGGGAGGGGGGGTCTGTTCTTTTTTTTTTTTTTTAAGATTTTATTTATTTATTTGACACAGAGGGAGACACACCGAAAGAGGGAACACAAGCAGGGGGAGTGGGAGAGGGAGATGCAGGCTTCCCACTGAGCGGGGAGCCCGATGCGGGCTCAATCCCAGGACCCTGGGACCACGACCCCAGCCGAAGGCAGACACCTAACGACTGAGCCACCCAGGTTGCCCCTATGCTGGGGGGGTGTCTGTTCTTGGGAGACGAGTGGAACCACTACAACTGTCTGAATCTGGAAGATCCCTGCAAATGGCCTGTCATGCCAAGGAAGGTGGTAAATTCTGACCCACTCCTCTTTTAGTCCCAAAGAGATGTATCCCCCACGACCCCCCATAGGACATTCCCAACCAATACATGGTTCAGGGTTACTGGGCATGATATCCTGTGGCTAGCCTGGGGCTCGGTGGCACACACCAGTAGCACCTGGCTCCCAGCATTGTATCCCTTTGGATGGATTCCCCACCCCCACCCTACCCTCTGGTCCCTCCCTCCTTCTAAGTTAGGTTCTCCTTCAAGCTGCACTAGCTCTTTCAGACCACCAGGCAGCCATTTCCAGAGATGCCTTATTGCAACATTCTCTGAGAAAATCGGGGGCATACTGTTGCAGTACACTGCTAAGTGCCTACTGCATATCTATTCCCCTTTCTTACCAACCAAACTGCCTGGCCTTCATGCACCTTGCTGAAAATCCTTCCTTCATCACACTCCTTTGCAGCTAGGAGTAGCCACATGACAGCTTTAGCCAATGAAAAGCAAGGTGAGAGTTTCTAGCAACACTTGCTTTCCTGATAAAGATCCTCGCCCTTCCTACTTCTTTGTCTGGAATGTAGACATAATGTCTGGACCTGCAGCAGCCATCTTGCAAACACAAGATGACTGGCATGATGATGAAGGGCTGCACGCACACACGAGAGCCACAAGACACAGGCTTGGGAATGTGATGGCCCCATGGTGCCACCAACGCAGTTGTGAATGCCTATCTTGGGATTCTGGCTGCATGAAATAAATAAACCTATTTTTGTCTACAGAACTCCAGTACGACTTTCTGTTACTTGTAGCCAATCTGATTCCTTTTTAAAAAAAAATTCAATTATTTTCAAGCAATCTCTACACCCAACGTGGGGCTCGAACTCACAACCCTGAGATCAAGAGCCACAGGCTCTGCAGACTAAGTCTCATTTCTGATATAGTTAGCAATAAAATAACCTTTACTGGAACTTCCAGGTTGGTGAACACATCCACATGCCGGGAGGGTGGTGCACCCTCGTTCCATCAGAATAGAAGCTCCTGCCCTCGGGACCCTTCCACACTTCGTCCCAGGTACCTCTCCATCTGGCTAGTTATCTGTATCCTTTATAATACCTTTTATAATAAACTGGTAAACATAAAAAATAAATAATAAACTTTACTTCTGTGGGCATGCCTTGTAGCACAGTCAGTAATGTGACCACTTCTTTAGAATGTGGTTTCTAGATTGAAACAAACCACTTAGGCCACGGAGCCCAGCGCTGCCCTGGCCCCAGCCTTCCCCCGCAGCTCTGCTGCTCCCACAGGCAGGACGGCTCAGGCCAGGGCGAGACAGCGTGCGGTCTAATTCCAGACAGCATCTTTCAGGGGGCTGACTGATTTGGCCAGGCCGAGGCCCAGACAGAGAGCTTCGGAGCCAAAGTGGGGACTGGGATGTGCAGGAGCAGGTGAGAATCCACACTCTGTAACTCCTAAGAGGGAAACTCAGAACCCGGCCGTTTGGGGCTCAGGGAGCCACAGCAGGTCTTTGTGAGGAACAACCCATAATCTCATGAGACAAACTCATTTTTGAAAAACAGTTCAAGAGGCACCTGGGTGGCTCAGCTGACTGAGCATCTGCCTCCGGCTTGGGTCATGATCCCGGGGTCCTGGGATCAAGCCCCACGTCGGGCTCTCTGATCGGCTGGGAGCCTGCTTCTCCCTCTCCCTCTGCCACGCCCCACTACTCGTGCTCTCTCTGCTCTCTTTCAAATAAGTAAATAAAATCTTAAAAAAAAAAAAAAGTTAAAAGAGTTACATGGACTGAATTTTCTTTTTTTTTTCTAGAAACAAGCTCACAGAGCAGAAAACCTTAGACCGGGCACCTGGGTGGCTCCGTGGGTTAAGCGTCTGCCTTTGGCTCAGGTCATGATCTCGGAGTCCTGGGATCGAGTCCCGCATCGGGCTCCCTGCTCAGCAGGAAGCCTGCTTCTCCCTCTCTCCTTCCCGCCCCCCACCCCCACTCATGATCTTTTTCTTTCTCTCTCTCTCAAATAAGTAAACAAAATCTTTAAAAAAAAAAAAAAAAAAAGAAAAAGAAAACCTAGACCGTGCAGAAAGCAAGAAAAAACCCCGCGTTTAGATCTGAAGGAGCTGACCCAGCTCCTTCTGCGTCTTTACCCCTCGGGTTGTTTGTGGGGCAGCCGTGCCGACATCTGGGTGTCAGTAACTATACCACCGTGGATTTGTGTAGAAGTTTAGGATTTCCATTTTTGGCCTCATTTGAGTCTCCCCACCACCATCCTCAAAGTAGGCAGGGCCCTTCCTTCACCCATTTTACAGACCAGATATGTCACCTCAGTGCAACTCACCATGGACTCACGGTTTACGGTTTTCAAGGTGTTTTTCCTTCTCACGTTATCTTACCTGATTTTCCCAGACACTGATAAAAGCAACAGTAGAGACACTTCTACATTTCGATGAGGAGATGAAGGCTACCACCATTCCTCCTCAAGAATTTAGTTCCGGAGTAGCCCTGGCGCCATCAGGTTGCGCCACACCAGGCTCCCCCATGGGAGGAACCATCCCCGCAGGGCCAGCCTGAGGCAGGGCCAGGAGGCCCACCTGCATCTGCCCCGGGCAGAGCCAACCTGTGCAGGGCAGACGAACTGGGGAGCGCACTCTGCCATCAACCTGGAAATGACCAGATCCTGTGGCCTCCAGACCAGGGACGGCCAGGACACACGCCTTCCTCCTCAGGCCCAAGCTGATGCCAGTCCTCCCCCCAGGCATCACAGATGCGGCCAGCTGGCTCTGGCATTGGCCCAGCTGCTCCTGCCAAACCATCACATTCCATATTACACATCGTCCTTCTAGTATTCCATTCCAGGTCTCTTTGTCCTCTCCCGACCACTTCTGACTGACCTAGCTTCTCCACCTCCGAGGCCCATCTTCTAGAGCTGCTCGGTTCCCCTCAAAAGACTTCACCAGAGTTCCCCAGAGCTTGGAGCTATTTCTTCCCCCCCCCCCCCCCCCCCCCCCCCCCCCCCCCCCCCCC